>NT_186999.1:0-69753 GCF_000001635.26 Mus musculus | reverse complement strand
GATCTGATAGGATGAATGGGATTATTTCAGTCTTCTTGTAGCTGTTGAGGCCTGTTATTTGATGCATTATATAGTCAGTTTTGGAGAAGGTACAATGAGGTGCTGAGAAGAAGGTATATTCTTTAGCTTTAGAATAAAATGTTTAACAGATATATGTTAAATCAATTCGGTTTATCACTTCTGTTAGTTTCACTGTGTCTCTCTTTAGTATCTGTTTCCAAGATCTGTCCATTGATGAGAGTGGGGTGTTAAAGTCTCCCACTCTTATTATGTGAGGTGCAATGTGTGCTTTGAGGTTTAGTAAAGTTTCTTTTATGAATGTGGGTGGCCTTGCATTAGGAGCATAATGTTCAGAATTGAGATGTTTCTTGGCAGATTTTTTCTTTGATGAATATGAAGTGTCCTTCCTTATCTTTTTTGATAACGTTAGGATGACAGTCAATTCTATTTGATGTTAGAATGGCTACTCCAGCTTTTTCTTTTTGGGACCATTTGCTTGGAGAATTGTTTTCCAGCCTTATACTCTGAGATAGTGTCTGTGTTTGTCGCTGATGTGGGATTTTTCTCTATGCAGCAAAATGTTGGGTCCCTTATAAGTATCCAGTCTGTTAGTCTATATCTTTTTATTGAGGAATTTAGTCCATTGATATTAAGAGGTAATAAAGACTATTATTACTGTTATTTTTGTTGTTAGAGGTGGAATTATGTTAAGATGGCTATCTTCCTTCTGGTTTGTTAAGAGATTCTTTTCTTGACGTTTCTAGGGTATAGTTTCCTTTTTTGTTTTAGTTTTCCACTTATTTATCCTTTGAAGAGGTGGATTTGTTGAAAGATATTGTGTAAATTTGTTTTTATCATGGAATATCTTGGTCTCTCTATCTGTGGTAATTGGGAGTTTTGCTGGGCATAGTAGCCTGGGTTGGCATTTGTGTTCTCTTAGGATCTGTATTATGTCTTACCAGGATCTTCAGGCTTTTATAGTCTCTGGTGAGAAGTCTGGTGTAATTCAAATAGCCTGCTGTAATTCTGATAGGTCTGCCTTTATGTGGTACGTGACATTTTTTCCCTTACTATTTTAATATTCTTTCTTTGTTTTGTGCATTTGGTGTTTTGTTTATTATGTGACAAGAGGAATTTCTTTTCTGATCTAATCTATTTGGTGTTCTGTCTGCTTCCTGTTTATTCATGGGCATCTTTTTATTTTATGGGTTAGGGAAGTCTTCTTTTATAATTTTCTTGAAAATATTTACTGGCCCTTTAAGTTGGTAATTTTTGCTCTCTTCCAATCTTATTATTCATAGTTTTGGTCTTTTCATTCTGTCTTGGATTTCCTGGATGTTTTGAGTTAGAATCTTTTGCATGTAGCATGTCCTTTGACTATTGTGTCAATGTTTTCTATGGTATCTCTGTACCTGAAATTCTCTCTTCTCACCTCCCAGCCCAGTAGAAAAAGCACTTCTGAGAGAACAGCTCTTTGCTGTCTAGGCCTGTGCACACCTGACACTCTTTATAAAAGGAATGAAGCAAGGAACTCCTATAGGGTTCAGGGATGTCTCAGGAAGCTCTAAGTTGGGTGCAGCTGGGGAATTACACCTCAGTGATTAAATAGCCCATTATATCCTATTTATAATATGTGGACAGAAACATAAACCTAACTCTGCAATTTGTAAAGAAGTACCTGTCACTGATTTTAGCCAGAGGAGAGACACCATTTTAAATGGCAAAATGATCCTGCGTTTGCAATCTCAGGATGATGGTGAGTAATGTTGATATTTTGTGAGGTTATTTATTCCTGATAAGACATTAGGGCCAACCATGAGCATCAAGCCAGCTTTTGCAAGTGAAAACTCCTAGATCTACCAGTCAGGCCAGTCCTTACATGTCACCAGCTTCTTTGAACTTTAGAATGGTTGGTCGTGTCACTTCTGCAGGTACAGATAGTTGTCTTCTTGGTAGATGTCATGTAAGGGTAGGGATCTTTCCTTACATAATCACTGTGCTTCAGCCCTTGTTCCTATTAGTGTACACGCTAAAGTGGCATTCTTTTGCCTTTGTAACAGTTGTACCCAACCCTCTATGTTCCCTTAGCTGTAATCTAATCCCAGATCACAAAGCATTGTAAAGTTCTACTGTATCAACCCTCACCTCTTCCCTGCCTCCTTCCTTTACAATAGGATTTCTCTGTCTGAGGTTTCAAATTTCTTCCTTGGCTTTGAATGTTTTCACTATTTCATGTCTCATTTCTACAAAGAGTTGGGTGTTGAAAGGGAGAGGATTTAGGGTGACCTCAAGCTCTCATGTTGACCGGGGAATAACTAAATAGTTTCTGTACCTTTCTCTGGGTTGTTGTCTTTTGAGGTATGGTAGCATTGTCAAGCCTTTTATGTATTCAACAGAGTTTTTGTTTGGAACTGTTACTTAATTATATAAGGATTCCCAATGATAGCTTAGTTTGCGAACAATTTTATGTGTCTCAAATTTTTACCAAGACTAAAAATGAAATCTGGTCATGGTAGTCCATAGATGTACTTGAAGCCACTTAGGAGGCTTTGGTCAAAGAATGACTTGGACCCAACCTCAGGGCATTTGGGGAGAGGGAGGTATTTCATCATAAAAGCTTAGGTTTCTCAATAGTGTTTTGCCATCTTTTAGCAAACTACAGCAAGAACTCCGTTCATGTGTCCTTAGTTGAACCAATTTAATCTCTTGATCTAGGGGCCAGAGTATGCTATGGGAAGCTAGACACCTTTTTCTCTGTATCCAATGGGACTGTAATTACCAAACCTTGCCCACTGTAGCACAACCACTCACCATGTCATGAAACATACTTAGCAGGCATAGCCTTAGAAATCCATGTCTCTCCTAAGCTCTGTTAGAAAAAAGACTATGCTTGGAAGAATCATGCAGGAAGTGTCATGCTTCCATGGTCCTCAGACAGAACTAAAGCAGGAGAGCTAAAGAGCAGGCCGTACTCATCAGGGCTTGGGATTGGTGCACGGGAGCCAAAATCCTGAAACTCAGGTTACATTCTGGACCAGAAGGAACGATCAGAACTCAGGAGGTCCACATATTCACTCATTGTAAGCCCCACATTTTTTCTGGACACAGAGACATATATTTAAATGTAAGTGTAATCATTTATTGGTCAGGAAGAAGAAAAAATTCAAGGATAATTGTCATGGGTGTATCAAATGAAATTTAATGAAAGTCTTTGATTCTTGATGAGTTATCCTAGTAGCATGCTGGAGAGACAGGGATTGCAATTCTCTGTGAGACATGATGGAAAGCAGATCACAGAACTTGTCACAGGATTCTGTATGGATAGGAAGGGTGATGCTGGAGTCCTGGTGAGAAGTCTCCACTCAACACTGTGTAAGCCAGGAAGAAAGAATACAGAAACTCATTAAGTACTTTTAGATTGACCTCTGGACAGAGGTCAATTCTATTATATAGGAAAAAGGGGATGAAGAAATGGATCTTCCCTTGCAATCTAACTGGAATTATTTGCCAGAACACAGGGATGAAAGTCAGAATAAATGACCATAATGGAATCAGAGGCTTATTTCCACAACCTTTGTCATAAGAAGCTCTGAAGAAGGTTAGATAAATTGTGGAATAATGATAAAAGCCTTGGCTACATTAAAGACTTCACACATTATATGAGTGAAGTCTTGGACTAGATGAGAAGGGAGGGCCAGAGGAGTCTGCTCTCCAGACTGGTTGAGAAGTGGCGATCAGGTACATCCACTCCCAGGTAAGAAGCCAAGGTTGTACGGAGTTCAGATTAAGATGTTATTATCTGGAGTGGGATGGAGGACCACTGAAGAGCAGCTATACCACATCGGGCTACTCTGTCTTTTAATGATATTGAACCCATTGCTGAGCCTGTTTTACACAAGCATACATCAACCATGCAAAACTCAAATCCTTCTTTTCTTGCCTAAATGCTTGAGTCACTTTACTTCAAAGCTCAAAGTAGGACTAGGACACAAATCCAGACAATTCAAAGCCAATTTACAAGCTTTCTTCAAAGTTTCCTTATCAAACTATTTTTATTGTAATTTGAGTGCACAATGCTAATACTTTTGGAAGGGCCTCTCTATGAACACCAACCCCCTCCTTGCTCTCATTGGATATTGCCCACCTGGAGGCTCAGGCCAATCTTCATTCTAGGGCCTGGAGGCAGTGATCTGTAATGTGAAAACAAGAACATGTTCAGGTACCAGGTCCACTTTATTTCCCCAAGAGAAAGGATAGGACTCTCCAGCTTTCAAAAATGTCTGGTAGCAAACTGAGTTTGTTTCCTCTATGATAAAATATTCACGATGAGAAAAATAAATGAATCCTGACTTACTGGCATTAGATCGGTCAATGCTATTTTCTCTAACGATTCCATGCTCCTCATATAGTTTTGCAAACTCTTCCTTGATGTCTGAACTCAAATCTGGTTCTAGGTCTGTGAGAAGAGCAATAGTGAGTGTAGTAGCTGTATTTTGTGCATTGACCACAGCCTGAGTGAGGGGACAGGGACTTTCCCTAAGGATGTGTAAATGGTTGGCAACATGATTGATAGGCATTGGTATGATCTATCCTGTATTTGGTATCCATAGAATATCCTTCTGTCACACTGAGAGATTTCAGAGTGCTTCCATCACTATGCTTGAGGGATGATTGAGGTGAGCATCAATCTTAAGGACATGAGAAAGAGGCAGGACCAAGCTGGGAAGACCATATTAAAGCTAGAGGTTCTTTCTTCTTTTCCACTCCAAGATCAGTGTCTGTGTGAAAATACTTTACCATAAAGCAACATCAGCAAAAGGTTTCCCCATTCATTTCATTAATGAGATGAAACATAATTATCATATTCTGTCTTCAGTATAGGAAATATATTGAATCCATCATCTGTGGAGAAAATGGGACATGGCTCAGCAATTCTTTGTTCTCCAGGAAATGATGGATACACTCTTCTTGTTCTTCCCCAAACACAAAATCATTAAAATACATATCCTAGAAAAGATTGGTAAACTGTCTGTGCCTTTCTGTGTTTAGCTTTCTGAACTTCAAGAAGTAATATCTAAGAAAAGGGACTCTGAGAGGTCCAGACCACTAGTGAACAGTAAGCCACAGCAGCACCACTCTCTCATCCTCTCCTAGGCTTACATACCTCCCTCAGCAGCTTAAAGCAACATGTTTCTATCTTTCGCAAGTTTGTATTATCAAATTATCTGCTGCTAAACCCTGAGCGATGCGCAACAGTGCTAGACACCAGGCAGCATCAAATAGATTCTATATCCCCCTACTTATCCCACTTGCAGGCCACAGGGTGTTAGCTATTAGATGGTGCTAATTTGACTAGTAGGTTCAAGTTCCTGAGTTCAGACTAAAGCAACACACACACACACACTAAAGGTATTAAGGTTTACTAATCATCTTGTAGATAGACATTTTATATACACACATGTCACAGAATATTACTAGCCTTTTCTCTATTGTCACCAACTAAAAATACTTTGGAGCACTCTTAATCTATACTGTGAAACAGAGTGAACTGGTGAGTGAGGTATTTTGAACTAGCTCGCTTCTTGCCCCACTACACTATACATATCTCCAGTTTCTGATTCCATTTTACTTTTGACTATTTTGGAAAAATTAGCTAAAGGATTTTATTTACATTATTTCCTTTATATCTGATGCTTTAGCAATCACAAATTGCCTATTATTTTAAAACTAGAAAACGACAATCACTTCTCATCCTTAGAAAAACTGCAACTACTTCTAAGTTTCACCGATGGTGGACTTCAGCCAGTGGTCTAGATTATCAGCCAGATTTCCACCATCTGCCTCAAATTAGCACTCTGTAATGTTGCCTGATGTGGTTCCCAGTACCACAGAGGAGAATTATTATTATCGCCTTTACTGCAGGAAAACGGAAGTACAAAGGGGTGGATTTATTTGGCTAACAACTACTAATAAAAACTTAATTCATAATCACATAATCTTAACTTGTGATGTACTGTCTCATTAATGTGGCTTCAGAAGTATCTCTGATCTCCCCTTATAGAACTCGGAGTGAATTAATTCCTGTCACCAACTCCTGTCTCTGACTTTTGAAAAACAACCTGATATGAGATCCTGGATCAGTGTCACACGAAGCATTCTAGATTTGGATACAGACTTAGTATGTGTGTACACATGTGCATACTGAGAGGCATCTCTTCCCCCAATCCCAAGTGTTTGTAGGCATGAGACCATACCAGGATTTCCATTCATGTTTCTCAGCTAGGAGCATCTCACTTACACAGTATGGAGTTTAAAAGCTAAGGAATTCTCCAAGACATGAATGTGCTCCACAAAAAGTCTCATGCTGCCATGTTCTTCTATATTTTCTCTTTTGTCAGAAGCCAGGATAATAGTGTACCATTCCCCATTAATCTGTAGTAGATAAGCAAATCGTTAAGAGAGAAGAAGCAGGGATACCACATGTACATGTTTCCACTTGAACTCCAGCCTATGCATTAGGGCCTGAGCATACACAGGGGTATATCTCATGCCAGTTGCCACAATACTTAGCATACTGTCCCTACCTCTCAGTGAGAACAGAGGTCCCCAAACATTGTTAGATTTGCGTAGCTGGTCTTACTTCAAGGTCTGGAGCCATTCATTTGTCTAATAGATTGTGGCACTATAACCATTCCCTCAAAGGATCCACTTGGCTAAAACATTTTTCCAAAGCACATTCTGATCATACATACAATTCACTGATCGTACTTTTTCTATATTAAAGTTCCTTCACATAGACCTAGCTTATTCTGCATGGACACAGACTAGGATTAGTTCCAAACACAGCACCAGCAGCAGTGGTTTCATTTTTTTCTGAAATAGAATTATCTGTGTGTCAGGACCAAGTCTTTCTGGTGATGTTGCCTACACTCCACTCCCCAGCTCCTTTGCTTGTCCTTATATACTCTCTGGGTTCAGTGGGTTTTATTTTTTCTTTCTGTATGGGTCTACTCTACCTCTGTCAGGCTTTGTGGAATATTTTCTCATTTATTGATGAGAGGCCAAGAATTGTTCCTGCCATTTTCAAACTTGGCAATATCATCACCTATGGATTGATTTAGTAGTCTCACATTTCTCAAAACATATTCCCAAGAAAACAGTGGGTGTTCAAGGGAACTGTGATCTGGAACTAGAGGCACCTTTGGATCTGGCTTGGAATCAGAAAGACAGTTTTGGAGGGGGTGGGGAATGAACTGGAAGGACAAGTATGCATAGAATATTTGCTTTAAGGTGAGTATGGAAGAAGTTGAGTTACTCAATTTTTGCAAAAGATTCATTCATATTTCATGTGTATGAGCATTGGTTTTACATGTGTACCTGAGTACCATGCACAGGCCTGGTGCAGTGGAGGTCAAAGAAGGAATCAGATTCTTTGAAACTTGTTTTTGCTGAGGACACAGGTTCAATTACCTCACTTACCTGGCGTCCTAAAACTGACTCTATCTTCAGTAACGGGAAACCATACACTTTCTTTTGATCCCTGTTGCCTCCTGTACACAAGTGGTGCATATAAACTCATTCAGGCACATACACATAAAAACAGTAAATGTTAACTTAAAAAACTTATCAAGAAAAGTCTTCCAAGGCTATGGGGATAGGTACCAAAAAGGCTTCAACCTTTGTACAGATAGTACTGACCTCAGAATCCAAAGTGGTGTCAGTAGCCAGGTTTCATCAACTGTTTACTTTTGAGAACATTGGACTTCACCTGACAAGACATAATCTCATCATTAATGAAAAATACAAGTATTGTTCAAAGGCATATTTGCTGATGGAGGTCCAAGTAGAAATCATGCCAAAAATCATATTTCCAAAATCATACACTTACAATGGGAACATATTTTGTATCAGTAGACATTTCATTTACCCTGGAACTAGAAACATAAACTAGTGTTTGATGTGGGGATATAAAGAATTCAAGAAGGAGGCAAGTACTAGATACACTTCATTTCAACTTTACATCAGCTTTATATGGTATGTACTATTTTATTTTTCTTACCATAGTATTAGTTAAGACTCAGAAAGATTAAGTAACTGTATAAGGTTATATAGTCAGTCAATGTGAGAACTTAGATTTAAACCCAAGACTCTCTAACTCAGGAGCCTTTGTTCTTATTGATGCCACTATACAGGTCTGGATGTTTTTTACCATGAAAGGAGGATGATTAATAGGAGAAAGAAGAATAAACACTGCTGTACAGCTTCAGACATTTTGGACTGGCCGGTAGTAGCAAAGAAACTGCACATGGGTTTCTTTAAAATATGGAGGAGTTGGTGTGGTTCAAGACTGAATGAGGCATGACAACTGTCTCTCTCTTGGTCTACAAGTGTTTGGTGGATACTAGGGGAATATCACGATCTTCCCTCCTCTTACTTCTCCTCCTTCTCCTCCTCCTCCTTCTTTTCCTTACCATTTTCCTCCTTCTTCTCTTCTTTCCCTCATTGTTTTTTGTTGTTGTTGTTGATTATGGTGTCTGCCTACCTGTTCACATGCTTATGCCTTTCCTAGTATATGCAGAAGTCAGAACAGGAAACCAATATATCCCTCTATCTCTTTTTACTTCATCCCCTTGAGACAGGGTCTCCCTCTGAATCTGAGAATTAGTGTGTTTCAGATAGGCTGCCTATCCACTAGGTCTCAGCAATGCTCCAGTCTCTGCCATCTACCTAGTGTTGGGGTTAAAAGCAGACATGACCAGCTTTCTAATGTGAGCTGAGGTGGGCTTGAGCTTACACTGAGATTTGAATGGTCTTCTATCTCTGGCTATCCTTCTGCTCCACCCTCCTGATCTCTGGGATTATGGGTTGTAGCACCTCATCTGGCTATGAACTATTGTTTTTCTAGTAATGAACTAGAAGTTGCTTCTACAGCAGAAAGCAACAATGAGTTCCCCCCACTCCCGACTTCAGCTCAGGCACCTTCCCTGTCACTAAGCATGTTAACACTCTTGACTGAAAACCTGAAGTAGTCAATAAATGACTAGAAAAAGTGTGTGGGTAAGGAGTTTAAGGACTTTACATGTAACCAACATACATCCCAGTTGTAACTAGCTAGTATTTCTGAAACTGACTAATAGGAAAATGATTTAATCACTTTAACCTATGTCTTACCCTCAACTAATTGAACAAATAGCTCATTCAGAAAGCCTATGGACACATTCAAGCCACTTATATGATGCCAGGGTATATTTGGGTCCAAGAAGAACATCTATGAAAGCAGGCTTATTTGATTCATGTCCCAGAGAGATAATATTCTGTAGTCTCTTTAGCAGCCAGAGTGAGAGTTCATACTGCTGACCCTGGCTCAACATCAGTTCTGAAACACCTGCTGTGTCAGTGTCAGTGTCTGACCCCTGCCATCCCCCACCCCCAGCATTGAGATGGCTGAACAAGTCTCTGACACTGGAGCTACATGTCTTGCTTTGCTACAATTATAACTTCCTCTCAGACAACTGAAAACTGCCCACCCGCTGAGCTGCTGAAGAGCTACTTTGCAACTCAATCTAACTGAAACAAGCAACAGAACCCAGCCTAAACAAAGGGATAGGTCCTTGGGTTTTCACATATATATTCAGTGCCCTACATTAAAGATTGATCCTTGATCAGAGAACTTTGTCTTGGCTTGTTATTTCTCTCACTGAACTTCCAATCTACCACAAGTTTTCCTTTCAGGCACCCAGTAACCTGTGACTGTTGTCAGTGCAGTTGGCACCTGAACAAGGGACCTAAATACGGAAAGACTGATTGAGGGACACAGACTTGGTGGGGCTGCACAGAAAATGGAAGATGGTATCCTGCATGGGAAGCAACATACAGCATTAATGTTAGTGCTATAAGTATTATCTTTTGAAGGCTGTTGACTGCAAGGTTGCAAAAAGGATATAGGCTAGACTGAGTAAGAGTTGTCCCAACACTGATGTCAGTTAGGGGTTGACAGTGGAAAATGTGACTGGAAATGTCTAAACAGACATTTGTCCACAGTCAAAACCTACATCAGGGAAGAGGAGTAGGGCTTAAAATAATAAAATAAAATAAAACCTACTTAAAACAAATAAAATAAAATAAATACTGAATACACACAAAAGGGAGATGCAAGATATACAAATGATATGAGAGAGACAGAGAGAGAGAGAGAGAGAGAGAGAGAGAGAGAGAGAGAGAGAGAGAGAGAGAGAAGGAAAATGGATTTTAAGCTCTCCCAGGGATAGAAGGACATCAAGAGATGTCTTGCTTCTGCTTTCTGGTCCCTACAGTAGACATCCTTAGTTCTGGTTACATCAAGTTTTCTACCATCTCTGTATTGTCTGTGCTTGGTGCACCAATCTGTCCACATGTCAACTCATGTCTGTTTTTGTTTTGTTGTCTGAATGACTGTCGTTCTGTGTTTCATGTTGAAAAGAAAAACATGGTTAAAACATTATCTGCTGGCTATCCATCCTTGATTCAGTCTCAGTTGCACAGTGGTGGCTGATTTAAGTTGCCCAGCACCCTTAGCCAGGAGTCAAGTGCAGCAGGAGAGGCCCTGCTGAAAGCTGTTTTTTAGAGGGGCCAGCTGCTTCTTAGTTCTAAGGCAAATAAGCTGATAGGTTTGGTTTTTTTTCCTAAAAAAAAAAAAAAAAAAAAAAAAAACTCTGCAATTATGATTACTGGGTTCAGCAAATGACAAATTGCTTTTTCTCTTGAAATTATACCTAGAAAAGTAAAAATTCTTTAATTGGTATAAATTTATAAGATTCGTGTAGCTGTTTCACACAACACACTAGAGCCATGAAACCCCTCCCCCCATAAACACTTCCTGTGACCCTCACTGTGTGCACCATGCTGGCTCTGAACTAAGAAATCGCCCTGCCTCTGCCTCTGCCTCTGCCTCTGCCTCTGCCTCTGCCTCTGCCTCTGCCTCTGCCTCTGCCTCTGCCTCTGCCTCTGCCTCTGCCTCTGCCTCTGCCTCTGCCTCTGCCTCTGCCTCTGCCTCTGCCTCTGCCTCTGCCTCTGCCTCTGCACACACACACACACACACACACACACACACACACACACACACACAGACACACACACACACACACACACACACACACACATACAAACACAGAGCCAGAAAAGCATCTTGGGAGCTTTAAATGTATTTATTTCAGATCTCAGTGTCTATCTGTCTGTCTGTGTAGCCCTGGCTGTGCATGGAGATGGATCCTTATGTTCCAGGCCTGGCTACGTGAGCCTGGCTGTCTGGCTGTCTGGCTGTTTGGCTGTCTGGCTGGCTGTCTTTATGGCCCTGGTTGTGCATGGCTGTGGCTCCTTGAACTCCAAGCCTGGCTACACAGTGCTGTCTGTCTGTCTGTCTGTCTGTCTGTCTGTCCTGGAGCTCACTGTGTGACCCAGGCTGTGCTAGAACTCAGACATCTCTATGCCTCTGCCTCTGCACACAGACACACACACACACACACACACACACACACACACACACAGCCAGCAAAGCATCCTAGGAGCTTTAACTGTCTTTATTTAAGATCTCAGTGTCTGGCTGTCTGGCTGTCTGTCTCTGTGGCCCTGGCTGTGCATGGAGGTGGCTCCTTGTGCTTCAGGCCTGGCTCCACAGGCCTGTCTGTCTGTCTGCCTGTCTGTGTGGCCCTGGCTGTTCATGGAGGTGGCTGAAAAAAAGCTAAGACATCCAACCTTGAGGAATGAACAATTAAGGAATCCCTGGAATTTCTGTTAGTAGATTAGCTGAACTACACAGTCTGTAAGCCATTCTAACAAACAAATCACATACATGCTGTAGGTTTTATTCCTCTAAAAAACCCCACCTAACACAATACCACAGAGGCATTTACATTTGATTTGGATTGGGTAAAAAGTAATGAAGGCATTTAGAAAGGAACTAAAATAGGAAAAATATGTGATGCCATATAAGCTGAGAACAACTGTCTAACACAAAAGGACCAAGAACAGCTTCCTATGGAGAAAGAGCTCAGACTATAAAAAATAACTTCAGTTGAAGAATCTCAGTTTGGAGATAGGGGTCTAGCCCCATTGAACACCTTGCTCTCAGAGTTCTAGCTGCCAGAAATGAGAGCGTTCAATTCTTGCTGTTGAAGTCACCCATACTGCATGATTTCGTAAAGTCACACCCTGCAAACTGACACCACCCCCTTTCTAGCCTTGACTCACTTCATAACTTCTATGCTTGCTGTGCTCCTGCAAGGTTACCTTTGGCTCTCTGAACTACTTGTGCTCCTATTTGTCATGGCCTTTGCATGTGTGGACACTCTCCATGCCCTAGATAGCCCTCTGCCTACTTCCTGGTGGTCTGGTTAATGCTTTCATATTTTAATAGATTATTTCATGTTTGTGAGTGTTTTGCTTGCACATGTGTCTGTGCATCACATGCCTGCAGTGCACACCTAGGGTGTCAGAACCCCTGATACTACAGTTATGGATTCCTGTGAGCTACCATGTCAGTGGTTGATATTTAACCCAGGACCTCTGAAAGAACAGGCAAGTGCTCTTATCCAGGAGTCATCTCTCCAGCCTCTCCCTCTCTGTTGTCATCCTGCTTTCCCTTGTTCAACGTTTAGTGACTGATAGCTAACTCTGTGCCTGCCATGTGCTGACCTTTTGTGTAAACACTGTTCTTGACCTCAGATGACAGATTCCCCTAAGTTAAATAACTTTGTATTGCAATGTCCCTATGATAGATACCTATTGAGGAGAGGACTCAAGACCTCTTAGGAAAAGACTATCTGTGTTCAATAGCAGATTGGAATGCCAGAATCAAGAGTCAGTATAGTTTGGAGTCCACCCCCAACCTTGAAGAAAAGACTGCTTGGTTGTGAGGGGTGGGAACAGCTAGCAGTCCCAGCTGTTAACCTCTTCAGCAGACTCTCTGGTCTTTGAGCTGAGATGCTGGCCTATTTGGGGTACGCCATCCTTCCCCCATGAATGAACAAAACTATGTCATAGCATTTCTGACTAACACAGGACCACTTCCCTTTGTTGATTCTGCTGCCCTCTATCTCCCTTCATCCTTCATGAGTTACTGGCCAATAATCTGTTTGCCCCCTAATTCTGTCTCTACCTCTGGCTTCCAGGGGACCATGATAGGTTTGGGGAGCTAAGCAGGTAGATTCCAGTTACTCCAAGCATCCTCTGATGTAGCCACAAGTGGCTACAGGTTCCTTGGTTCCTGAAAGGAAAGCTGTGGATGGATGGGAAGGATGGCTAGAGAAATAATGAGCCAAGACAAAGTTCTCAGATCGAGACTCAGTCTTTAATGTAAGTCCCTGAATATATATGGGAAAACCCAATACCTGTCCCTTGGTTTTGGCTAAGTTCTGTTGTTTCTTTCAGCTGGATTGAGTTGCAAAGTAGGCTCTTCAGCTGCTCAGTGGTCAAGCAGATCTCAGTTCTCTAGCAGAAACATGTAAATGTATAGAGCCAGATGCCTGGCTCCAGTGGCATAGACTTAGGGGGTCCAGTTCCTCCATTTTTCTTGATTAAAAATTAGCTGAACTGGAGCATAGAATTTACTTATGCTCCATGGCCCTGTGTGGGAAAAATGGTGGCTGGTGGCTGTGCCTGCCTTGATTCTGAATGTCTAGACTCCTTTTGATCCTCCCTGGAGTACACGTGCAATTTGTGTTTATTTACACAAGCATGGCTTTTCAGTGTTTATAATGAACAAACATGGCCTTTTGGCACATGCCTCTGCCTTAGGTTGATAAGAGTCATAGACTCATCAGTGGCCCATCTTTGGCTACTGGACCTCATAGCACGCCTTTTTCCCATTCAGATCAAAGCCACAATATGCTCTCAATGCATCTCTTCATAGCGATGAATAACTGCCATATGTGAGCTTTGCTGAAGGTGAGAATGTATGCAAATTACCAACCTGCTTAAAATACAAAGGAAAAATTAAAAGGAACAGAACTAAAGTTCTCTGTGGGGATGTCCCAGGCTCTCAATTCAGTTCAAATTAGCAAAGATCCTTCCCAGGGTCTGGCCTCCTAGTGTGAGGGAGGTGGCTTTGAGAAGCAACAGAAAAAAAAAATAAAATATAAAAAAACTGTTCCTCCTCAGGTAAATAGTTGTAAGAGTCAGGTAAGCTGGATGATAAAGATTTTTTTAGCAATCTTCATAATTAGAATATCCAAAATTGGATTTATTTCTAGGCCAGTCTTTCATTGCATCAGAATAACTGGTCACATTAAAGGAAAGAGAAAAATCATAACTCCTCCTTTCGATTAATTTTTCTAAGTCAGTTTCCACAGTCTCTATGTTCTTTGTCCCACCAGGTGTAAAAACTTGAAGCCAGGCAGATTGTGTATTCTGAAACATACTCAAGCTAAGGTTGGTCAAGAACATACACCCACTACAGCTTTCCTGTTACGTTGTCAGGGCACTCAGCAAGCTCACAGGTCAATATTATCCTTTTGTGTCCTCATGCCACACTAATCACTCTGGCAGCAAGCATGATCATGAAGCATTTGGCAGAATAAATACAAACATGCCCTCTTGCTCATATTAAATATCTGATCAGGATCATGCCTTATACTGATAAGTAGATCTTTCCATCTCACCTAGGCATAAGTATGCCTAGCCGTAGGATGCTGTAGACACTCAGCAAAAAGTTCCTTGGCATCCAAAATATAAAATTTTAAAAATAAAATGCATAATTTAAATAATCTGCACGGGGATATAATTTCCCCTCTCTGGTTTGTTTGTTTATTTGTTTGTTTGTTTGTCTCTTTGTTTTTTGAGACAGGGTTTCTCTGGTTAGCCCTGGCTGTCCTGGAACTCACTTTGTAGTCCAGACTGAACTGGAACTCAGAAATCTGCCTGCATCTCTGCCTCCTGAGTGCTGGGATTAAGGGCATGTGCCACCACACCCAGCCACAATTCCCATTTTTTGTTTTTTAAGAACATATTGTTTGAAAGTTCAACAATGCCTTGTCTTTGAGAATTATATAAAATCCCAGTATCAAGGGTAATACTAAATTGTTAACAAAACATCTCAAATGCTTGAATGTAATAGCCAGTTCCATTTTCTGTTTTAATCTGATTTGGAACACCAAGCATTAAAAAAAGTTAATGTAGGCAATGACTAATTACATTAATATTTGCTTCTCTTGTTAAAGAAATTGCAACCATAAAGCCTGAACAGGTGTCAATAGTCACATGTAAATATTTTCTTTTTCTAAGATCAGAAATATGAGTATCAGTTTGCAATAATTGATTAAGTAAAAGTCATTGAGATTTTAATACCATTCGGTGGAACAGATAAAAATTGCGGTTTCTGAGAACAAGTCTTTACAATTTGACATGTGCATTCTCTAAAAATACCAAATTATTATATCAAGCCATTACTACTTTGAGGATGTAAACAAACAAACAAAAAAACAAGATAATATGGCCAAATGTTCTTGTTTAAGGACTATAATCTTCCTGGGATAAAAATCTGCTGTGCCATTGCCTTAAGGGGTCTGTTCCGGGCAGTCCACAATGAGTTCTTAAAGGTGCAATGAGTCCTTTAAAGGAGCAATATTTTCCCTTGAGATGTATGTGCAGAAACAGTTGCAAAATTTGAGAATTAGCAGTATCTAAAAAAGAAACTCTTTCAAGCAACTATTAGCCAATATATATATATATATATATATATATATGGTATCAGTATACAAATTAAAGCTTGGGTTTTTTTTTCCAACATTTCAAAACACTGGCTACAGCACACATTCAATTATCTGTCCTGAAGCAGGAGGAACCTCAAAAGAATAAACATGTGATCCAATCACATATACTTCTCTCCCATAGATGGACAGTTCATAAATACAGTAGGTGTTTTCTTTATGGGATGCATACATCAATTTACAGGAAATACAAAGGCATGCATAGAAGTAAATTTTAACTTGTCTTTGGATAATGATTATCAATTTACCCAAAACTTTACTATGCAATAGGCCAAATATCAATATTCTGCAAAAACAATTTAATTGCTATTTGAAACAAGTTATAGATGTCTTGTCAGGTTTTTAAGATTTTTTTTTCTAAACTACCTTCATGATTCTATCCTACAATATTTTATTAACACCATGACAGCTTCATTACAGGATGTTAAAACAATACTTGGAGATGAAGAAAGATGATTTCACATTAATACTTCATTTCCAAAGAATTGCTGTGGGCTCATTGAGTAACAATAACTAAAATAAGCAGTTATCATTCGACTACCATTGATTACAGTTAATTACAATTGATTACAAAAGCTTCCTCTATTTTCTGAATAGCTTTTTTTTTATCACCAGTTAATTTGCATCTCCCTTGATAACATCCAACAAAGGCTTAAGTCCTCCTGTGGTAAGCCTAAAGTGAGGTCTTAGCAAATTAACATCTCCTGGTACCTTTTGAAAATAATTTGAAGGAAGCAAATCATCTTTTCTTTCTTGAATTTTCTCTACCATAGTTTTCTAGGATATAACTGAGAGCCCAAATATTGAAAAAGATATTGCCTTTTGAATCTCTTCTGGAGTGACAACTACTCCAAAATTTTTCAAGCTCATTGTGTAAGAGCAAAGGTTTACAGTAAATTTCCCTTAAGATGGAATAGTTAATATAATACTCTCCACATAATAAACAATATAAACTCAAAGATTTAAAGTCCTAGCTTCTTGTATTGAACCAGAGACAAAAAATTTATTATTTTTTAATTTACATAATGTAAGGCTATTAGGCATACCTAGAGGCAAAACTTTCCAATGATCACAAGCTCACTAGAAGCAAACCCTTTAAAATCATCAGGTTGCAAGGAAAACACAAACTTCCAAAACCATAATAATACTATATGGAGTAGGCAATGCAGATTGTAATGCCCTTAGTAGTTCCACAGCCTCATTAACCTTTTATAAATCTTAAGTTTAAACTTTATTTTGAATAACACCTGGATAGGCCTGTAATGATGCCCTTTAGGTTTAAAAATCATTCCCTAAAGGCAAGGAGAGGTGAGGCCCCAACAACTTCCCTGGGGAGGGTTTGCAAAAAGAGAAAGAGAGAGAGAGAGAGAGAGAGAGAGAGAGAGAGAGAGAGAGAGAGAGAGAGAGAGAAAGAAAGAAAGAAAGAAAGAAAGAAAGAAAGAAAGAAAGAAAGAAAGAAAGAAAGAAAGAAAGGCCACACAATCCTCACTAAGGCTGCTCTGAGATTTTCATTAACTCAAATGAAAATATTTCTTAATCTGAGCCTTTTTCCTGAGGTCTGGCCCAATGACTACCCCTCCTGCAGCAAAAGATTCCAGGGGAGCAATTCTACTGTCTGTTTGTGCTTCAAAGTTTTGGACAGTCTTTCCTAAGATGATTTATACTTAAAACATTCCTTATAATCTTAGTGTTGTGAAAACATTGCTTGTAAGTACTATAATCCCCTGCAAGACAACAATAATAAGCAAACACTGATGATATGAGGCTCCAATTTTCTGTACAAGGAAAAATATATCCAGATAAGTCTGTCTTTGTTTCATGTGGCTGAATATCCACAGAGAGCCGCATTAGCATTCTCATAAGACAATTGTGAGAAGAAGAAAAAAAAGGAACCCCTGCTTGAATTGAGACTCTCTAAAAATCCTGCTAGCTGTTTTTAGTAACATATCCACAAAATCATGAAAATATTAATCAGGAACCTGTTTTATACCAAATAAATTATCACTTAGATCTCCTTTCCAATCTTGGGGACTTAAATTTTGCTTCTACCACTGTATCCAATAAAGCTGTGTAAAAGGAGCAGCAGGTTCATACTGGCCACAGCTGTTTTTAACTTTTATTACTCTTGCATCAATCCTAATTAAAAAATATGGGTGAGTTAAGAATCCTCAGCTTCCAATCAAACTGCAAAGTGCAGCCAATAGAACACTGGCAATTATAACCATAATTTTTTAAGTTCTTTTCAATATTAGAGCATAACCATAAATTTTGGAAAGCAAACCCCAACTAGAAGCAATCCATTGTCTTTAAAATTAATACCAAAAGGATTACTTTCATGTTACAAAGTTTGGCTAACAATTCTTATATATGAATGCATGACATTTCAACTTTTAATACTTCTTTGAAGAGACATTGTTTTAAATCTTATCTCTTATGAGTCTAGTTTCTTGGATAAGAGTTACATAAAATATTATCCCGATTTAGAAGTATCTTAAGAGGCCTGATTTCCTGGGCTGGTTCATTCCACATGTTGTTTAAAATGACTACAACCCTGAGTTACCAGTTTTAAGCTAACTTTCTTGTTACCAGTGTTACACTTTTTAAATCATACCCAATAACTTATAAGCCAATACTCTATAACCAAGACATGCAGAGTATATTGATACCATTAAGACCAATCAGAAAACAAATGAAGCAGCTTCTTGAATCTTATACATTTGTACCAATCAAAGAATTTTTACTTTTCTTGGACTAATTTCAAGAGAAAAAGCACATTGCCATATGCTGAACCAAGTAATCATAATTGCAGAGATTTTTCTGGGGGAAAAAACCCATCAGCTTCTTTGCCTTAGAACTAAGAAGCTGCTGGCCCCTCTAAAAAAAAAGCTTTCCAGCAGGGCTTCTCCTGCTGCACTTGACTCCTGGCAACTTAAATCAGCCACCACTGTGCAAACTGAAACTGAATCAAGAGATGGAGATCCAGCAGATAAAGTTTAAACCATTTTTTTCCTTCCAACAGAAAACATAGAACAACAGTCATGCATTCGGGAGGCGAGGCAGGCAGATTTCTAAATTCAAGGCCAGTCTGGTCTACAAAGTGAGTTCCAGGACAGCCAGGACTATACAAG
This sequence comes from Mus musculus, assembly GCF_000001635.26. NCBI lineage: Eukaryota > Metazoa > Chordata > Mammalia > Rodentia > Muridae > Mus > Mus musculus. Next base: position 50,885 of record NT_186999.1, on the reverse strand, counting down.
AAAACCCTGTCTTGAAAAAACAAACAAACAAACAAAAAAAAAAAAAACAAAAGAACAGCAGTCATTCAGACACCAAAACAAAAGCAGTCATGAGTTGACATGTGGAGAGATTGTTGGAAGAAACACAGAAAATACAGACAGGATAGAAAACTTGGTATAACCAGAACTAAGGATGTCTCCTGTAGGACATCTCCTGATGTCCTTCTGTCCCTGGGAGAGTTCTAAAATCCATTTTCCTTCTCTCTCTCTCTCTCTCTCTCTCTCTCTCTCTCTAATGTCATTTGGAAATCTAGCATTTCTCTTTTTTGTGTGTATAGTTTTTTCAACTTTTATTTTATGTTATTTTATTATTTTTAGCCTACTCCTCTTCTCTGATGCAGTTCTTGACTGTGAAAAATGCCCTTTTAGAATTTTTCAGACCCATTTTCCACTGTCAACCCCTAACTGATATCACTGTTGGGTCCAATCTTACTCAGTCTAGCCTGTATCCTTTTTACACCCTTGCAATCAACAGCCTTCAAAAGATAAAACTTATAGCACTAACATTAATGCTGTATGTTGCTTACCATGCAGGATACCATCTTCCATTTTTTGTAGCGCCCCACCACGGCAGTTTTCCCTCAGTCGGTTTTTCCATATTCAGGTCTCTGAATCCAGTGTCACCTGTGGCCAACAGCAGACACAGGTTACTGGGTTCCTGAAAGGAAAACTGGGGATGGATGGGAAGGACAGCAAGAGAAATAACAAGCCAAGACAAAGTTCTCTAATTAAGGCTCAATCTTTAATGTATGGCACTGGATATATATGGGAAAACCCAAAGTCCCATCCCTTTGTTTCAGCTGAGTTCTGTTGCTTGTTTCATTTGGATTGAGTTGCAAAGTAGGCTCTTCAGCAGCTCTGAGGGTTGGCAGTTCTCAGTTGTCTGACAGATGATATAATTGTATTAAAGCAAGACAGGAGACTCCAGTAATGCAAACTTGTTCAGCCAGCTCAAGGCTGGGGGTTGGTGGGGATCACTCTGACACTGACACAGCAGGTGTTTCAGAACTGATGTTGAGCCAGGGTCAGCTGTATGCACTATCACTTTGGCTGCTAGAGAGACAACAGAATATTTCCTCTCTGGGACATGAATCAAATAAGCCTGTTTTTATTGATGTTCTTCTTGGCCACAAATATACCCTGGCATCATATAAGTGGCTTGTATGTGTCCACAAGCTTTCTGAAAGAGTTATTTGTTCAATTACTTGAGGGTGAAACAAAGGTCAAAGTGATTAATCATTTTCCTATTAGTTTCAGAAATGCTAGCTAGTTACAACTGGGATGTAAGTTGGTTTCACGTAAAGTCCTTAAACCCCTTACCCACATACTTTGTCTAGTCATTTCTTGACTACTTCAGGTTTTCAGTCACATAAACAGTCTACACATGCTAAGGAGTGTTAACATGCTTAGTGACAGGGAATGTGCCTGAGATGAAGCCGGGAGTTGGGTGAACTCATTGTTGCTTTCTGCTGTAGAAGCAACTTCTAGTTCATTACTAGAAAAACAATAGTCCATAGCCAAATGAGGTGCTACAACCCATAATCCCAGAGTTCAGGAAGCTGGAGCAGGAGGATAGTCAAAGATCTAAGACCATTCAGACCCTCAGTGTAAGCTCAAGTCCAGCACAGAGCTCACATTAAAAAGCTGGTCATGGCTGCTTTTAACTCCAGAAGTGGGTAGATGGCTGAGAATTGAGGATTGCTGGGACTTAGTGGCCAGCCAGCCTATCTGAAATACACTAATTGCAGATTCAGAGGGAGACCCGGTCTCAAGGGGATGAAATAAAAAGACATAAAGGGAGACGACTCGTGTCCTGTGCTGACTTCTGCATATACTAGCAAAGGTACAAGCATGTGCACATGTGTGCAGACACCATAATCAACTAAAAAGAAGAATGTGGGAAGAGAAGGAGGAGGAGGTAGATGAGGATGGGGAGGAGGAGGAGGAGGAGGAGGAGGAGGAGGAGGAGGAGGAAGGAAAAATGTGATAATCCCCTAGAAGAGCTTCCTCCAAACACTTTTAGACCTAGAGAGAGTCAGTTGTCATACCTCATTCATTCTCGGTCCACACCAACTCCTCCATATTTTAAAGAAACACATGTGCACTTTCTTTGCTACTACCTGCCAGTCTGACTTGTTTATAACTCTCCAACACTGTTTATTCCTCCTTTGACTGTTTAACCATTCCCCATTCATGGTAAAATCATTGTGACCTGTGTAGTAGAGTCAATAAGAAAAAAGGCTCCTGAGTTAGAGAGTCTTGGAATAAATCTAAGTTCTCACGTTGATTGACTAAATGACATTATACGGTTACATCATCTTTGTGAGTCTTAACTAATACTATGGTACGAAGAATAAAATAGTACATACCATATAAAGCTGAAGCAAAGTTGAAACAAAGCATATCACGTACTTGCCTCCTTCTTGAAGTCTTTTATTTTTATTTTATTATGTCTTGTCAGGTGAAGTCCAATGTTCTCGAAAGTAAACAGTTGATGAAACCTGGCTACTGACACCACTTTGGATTCTGAGGTCAGTGCTATCTGTACAAAGGTTGAAGCCTTTCAGGCAGCTATCAGCTTAGCCTTGGAAGACTTTTCTTGATAATTTTTTAAATTAAGATTTACTATTTTATTTGCATGTGACTGAATGAGTTTGTATGCACCACATTTGTAGAGGAGGTCACAAGGGTTGAAAGTATGTGATTTCCTGTTCCTGAAGTTAGAGTGTGTTTTGGGATGCCATGGGAGTGCTGGTAATTGAACCTGGGTTCTCAGTAAAAACAAGTTTCAAAGAATCTGACTCCTTCATCTGACCTCCTCTGCACCAGGCCTGGACATGGTACTCAGGTACACATGAAAAACCAGTGCTCATACACATGAAATATAAATGAATCTTTTGCAAAAATTGGGTAACTCAAGTTCTTCCATACTCATCTTAAAGCAAAGATTCTATGCATACTTGTCCTTCCAGTTCAGTCTGTACTCCCTCCAAAACTGGCTTTCTGATTCCAAACCAGATCGAAAGTTGCATCTGGTTCCAGTTGGCAGTTCTCTTGAACACCCACTGTTTTATTGGGAATATGTTTTGAGAAACATAAGATTACTAAATCAATCCATAGGTTATGAAATTGCCAAGTTTGCAAAGGGCAAGGAACAATTCTTGGCCTCTAATCAATAAATGAGAAAACATTCCACAAAGCCTGACAGAGGTAGAGGAGACCCATACGGGAAGAGGGAAAAAAAAAAAACAAAACAAACAACAACAACAAAAAAAAACCCCGCTGAACCCAGAGAGTATATAAGGACAAGCAAAGGGGCTGGGGAGTGGAGTATAGCCACAATCACAAGAAAGACGTGGTCCTGACAGACAGACAATCCTATTCCCTACCAAAATGAAGATGCTGCTGCTGCTGTGTTTGGGACTGACCCTAGTCTGTGTCCATGCAGAAGAAGCTAGTTCTACGGGAAGGAACTTTAATGTAGAAAAGGTATGATCACTGAATAGTAGCTTCTGACTCAGAATGTGCTTTGGGGAACTCTTGAAGCCAAGTAGGTCCTTTGAGGGGATGGGTATAGTGCCCCAATCTCTTAGACAAATGAATGGATCCAGACCTTGAAGTAAGACCAGCTCTTCATAACTGAAAATGTTGGGGGACCTCTAGTCTCACTGAGAGGCAGGGGCAGTATGCTAAGTATTGTGACAACTGGCATGAGATCTACCCTTGTGTATGCTCAGGCCCTAACCCATAGGATGGAGTTCAAGTGGACACATGTGCATGTGGTATCCCTGCTTCTTCTCCCTTAACCATTTGCTTATCTATTACAGATTAATGGGGAATGGCATACTATTATCCTGGCCTCTGACAAAAGAGAAAAGATAGAAGATAATGGCAACTTTAGACTTTTTCTGGAGCAAATCCATGTCTTGGAGAATTCCTTAGTTCTTAAATTCCATACTGTGTAAGTGAGATGCTCTTAGCTGAGAAAGCGGAAATGAAACCTGGTATGGTCTCACGCCTACAAACACTCGGGACTGGGGGAAGAGATGCCTCTCAGTATGTACATTTGTACACACATACTAAGTCTGTATCCTAAACCAGAACGCTCCATCTGACACTGAACCAAGATCTCATAACCAGGGATTTTTCAAAAGTCAGAGACAAGAGTTGGTGACAGGAATTAATTCACTAGGAGTTCCTTAAGGAAAGGTCAGAGACACTTCTGAAACCACATTATTGAGCCAGTTTATCACAAGTTAAGATTATGTGATCATGAATCAAATTTTTCTTTGTAGTTGTTAGCCAAATAAATCCACCCCTTTGTACTTCCGTTTTCCTGCAGTAAAGGCGATAATAATAATTCTCCTCTGTGGTACTGGGAACCACATCAGGCAACATTACAGAGTGCTAATTTGAGGCAGATGGTGGAAATCTGGCTGATAATCTACACCGCTGGCTGAAGCCCGGCACTGGTGAAACTTGGAGGTAGTTGCAGTTGTAATAAGGATTGTTGTTTTCTTTTTTTTAAAATACTAGGCAAATTTGTGATTGCTAAAGCATGAAATATAAAGGAATTAATGTAAATAAAAGCCTTTTGCTAATTTTACAAAAACAGTCAAAAGTTAAATGGAATCAGAAACTGGAGATAGGTACAGAGTACAGGGTCCAGAATCCATCCAGATCAAAATCCCTTACGAACCAGCTCACTCTGTTTTACAGAAGAGATGAAGAGTGCTCCGAATTATCTATGGTTGCTGACAAAACAGAAAAGGCTGGTGAATATTCTGTGACGTGTGAGTACATAAAATCTATATATCTATCCACAAGATGATTAGTAAACCTTAATACCTTTAGTGTGTGTGTCTGTGTGTGTGTGTGTGTGTGTGTGTGTGTGTGTGTTTGTTGCTGTTGTTGTTGTTGTTGTTGTTGTTATTGTTGTGTGTGTTTTGCTGGAGTTTGAACTCAGGAACTTGCACCTACTAGTAAAACTGGTGCCATCTTATAGCTAACACCCTGTGGCAGGAAAGTAGGATAAGTAGGGGGAGATGGAATCTATCTGATACTGCCTGGAGGCTAGCACTGGTGTTAATCGCTTAGGGTGTAGCAGTGGATGTTTGATACAACAAACTTATAAAAGATAGAAACATGTTGCTTGAAGCTGCTGAGGGAGGGAGGTAAGCCTAGGAGATGATGAGAGAGTGGTGCTGCTATGGCTGACTGTTCACTAGTGGTGTGGACCTCTCAGAGTCCCTTTTCTTAGGAGTTACTTCTTGAAGTTCAGAAAACTAAAGACAGAAAGGCTCAGACACTTCACCCATCTCTTCCACGATATGTATTTTACTTATTTTATGTTGGGGTAGAACAAGAAAAGGGTATCCAAAATTTCCTGCAGAACAAAAAATTTCTGAGCTGTGTTCCATTTCTTCCACAGATGATGGATTCAATACATTTACTATACCTAAGACAGACTATGATAACTTTCTTATGGCTCATCTCATTAACGAAAAGGATGGGGAAACCTTCCAGCTGATGGGGCTCTATGGTAAAGTATTTTCACACAGAAACTGATCCTCGGATGGGAAAATACGAAAACCTCTAGCTTTAATATGGTCTTCCCAGCTTGGGCCTACCTCTTTGTAACCTCCTGATGATTGATGCTCTCCCCATCAACCCTTGAGCATAGTAATGGAAGCATTCTGAAATCTCTCAGTATGACTGAAGGATATTCTATGGATGCCAAATCCAGGATAGATCATACCAATGCCTGTCAATTGTGTTGGCAAACATACTCCTATCCTTATGGGGAAGTCCCTGTCCCCTCACTCAGGCTGTGGTCAATGCACACAATATAGCTGCTACACTCACTATTGCTCTTCTCACAGGCCGAGAACCAGATTTGAGTTCAGACATCAAGGAAAGGTTTGCACAACTATGTGAGGAGCATGGAATCCTTAGAGAAAATATCATTGACCTATCCAATGCCAGTAAGTCAGGATTCAGTTATTTTTCTCATCCTGAATATTTATCATAGAGGAAACAAACCTAGTTGGCTACCAGTCATTTTTGAATGCTGGAGAGTCCTATCCTTATTCTTGGGGAAATAAAGTGGACCTGGTACCTGAACATGTTCTTGTTCTCACACTACAGATCGCTGCCTCCAGGCCCGAGAATGAAGAATGGCCTGAGCCTCCAGGTGGGCAATATCCAAAGAGAGCAAGGAGGGGGTTGGTCGTCATGGAGAGGCCCTTCCCAAAGTATTAATGTTGTGCACCCAAATTACATTAAAAAATAGTTCGATAAAGAATCTTCTAGGAAAGCTTGAAGATTGGCTTTGAAATGTCTGGATTTGTGATCTAGTCCTACTTTGAGCTTGGAAGTAATGTGACCCAAGACTTAGGCAATGAAACAAGGATTTGAGTTTTACATATTTGATGTATGGTTGTATAAAAATGGCTCAGCGATGGGTTCAATATCATTAAGAGACAGAATGGCAGGTTGTGGTATAACTGTTCTTTAGTGTCTGTGGACCCCCCCCCATCCCACTCGAGATAATAACATCTTAATCTGAACTCTGTACAACCTTGGCTTCTTACCTGGGAGTGGAGGTCCCTGATCACTACTTCTCGACCAGGTTGGAGAGCAAATTGCTATGGCCCTCCTTTCTCATGTAGTACAAGACTTCACTCATATAATGTGTGAAGTCTTTAAAAGTAGCCAAGGCTTTTATCATTATTCTACAATTTACCTAACATTCTTCAGAGCTTCTTATAACAAAGGTTGTGGAAACAAGCCTCAGATCTTCCATTACGGTCATTTATTCTGACTTTCATCCCTGTGTTCTGGCAAATAATTCCAGTTAGATTGCAAGGGAAGATCCATTTCTTCATCCCCTTTGTTCTATATAATAGAATGTCTCACTGTCCCGAAGTCAATCCAAGAAGTGTTTAATGAGTTTCTATATTCTTTCTTCCTGGCTTACAGTGTTGAGTGGAGACTTCTCACCAGGACTCCACCATCATCCCTTCCTATCCATACAGCATCCCCAGTACAAATTCTGTGATCTGCATTCCATCCTGTCTCACTGAGAAGTCCAATTCCAGTCTATCCACATGTTACCTAGGATACCTCATCAAGAATCAAAGACTTCTTTAAATTTTTCTTTGATATACCCATGACAATTTTTCATGAATTTCTTCCTCTTCCTGTTCAATAAATGATTAACCTTGCACTTAAATATATGTCTCTGTGTCCAGAAAAAATGTGGGGCTGATAGTGAGTGAATGAGGGGACCTCCTGGGTCCTGTAACCAAGATCCTTCCTTATGACCCCAAATGTAACCTGAATTTCTGGATTTTGGCTCCCCTGCAGAAATCCCAAGCCCTGATGTGTACTGCCTGCTCTTTAGCTCTCCTGATTTAATGATTTATGAGGACCTCGGGAGCATGACACTTGCTGTATGACTCCTACATCCATAGTTTCTCTTTCAACACAGCAAAGGAGAGACACATATTTCTAAGGCTATGCCTGCTCAATAACTTTCAGGACATAGTGAGGGGGGAGGTTTGGTAATTAGAGTAACATTGGATAAAAAGAAAAAGGTTTCTAGCTTTCCATAGAATACTCTGGACCCTAGATCAATAGATTAAATTGGTTCAACTCAGGACACATGAAAGGAGTTCTTCCTGTAGTTTGCTAAAAGATGGCAAAACACTATTGAGAAACCTAAGCAATTATGATGAAATAGCTCCCTCCCCACAATTGCCCTGTTTGTGGGTCCAAATCATTCTCTGACCAAAGCCTCCTAAGTGGCTTCAATTACATCCATGGACTACCATGCCTAGCTTTTCATTTTTAGAATTGACAAAAAATTAATCGACAAAAAAAGTTTTCACAAAATAAGCTATCAATGGGAATCCTTATATAGTTAAGAAGTAGTTCCAATCCAAGACTCTGTAGAAGACAAAAAAAGGCTTGACCATGCTACCATACCTCAAAAGAACACAACCCAGAGAAAGGTACAAAAAATTTTGGTTATTCCATACCAACACTGCAGGTTGAGTTCAAGCTAAATCCTCTCGCTTTCAACACCAAACACTTTGTAGAAATAAGAGTTGAAATAGTGAAAACATTCAAAGTCAAGGAAGGAATTCAAAATCTCAGACCAAGCAATCCCTTTGTAAAGTAAGAAGACAGGGAAGAAGTGACAGTTGACACAGTAGAACTGTACAATTCTTTGTGATCTGGGAATACATTACAGCTAAGGGAACATAGAGGGTTGGGGAAAACTGTCACAAAAGCCCAAGGATGCCACATGAGCATGTACCCTCAGATAACAAGGGCTGAAGCAGGGTGAATTTGAAGACAGATGCCCAACCTTACATGACATACAGAAAGAACACAAATACCTGTAGCTGCTGTGACAGGACCAACCATTCTAAATATCAAAGCAGCTGTTGACACCTAAGGACTGGTCTGACTGCTAGATCTAGGAGTTTCAACTTGCAAAAGCTGGCTTGATGCTCATGGTTGGCCCAAATGTCTTATCAGGAATAAATAACCTCACAAAATATCAACATTGGGCACCATCCTCCTGAGATTGGAAACACAAGATAATTGTGCCATCTAAAATGGTGTCTGTCCTCTGGCTAAAATCAGTGACAGCTACTTCTTTACCAATAGCAGAGTTAGCTTTATGTTTGTGTCCACTTATTAGAAATAGGATATAATGGGCTATTTAATCACTGAAGTGTAATTTCCCAATTACACCCAACCTAGAGCTTATTGAGACATTCCTTAACCCTATAGGAGTTCCTTATTTCATTCCTTTTATAAAGATTATCAGCTGTGCAAAGGCCAGGACAGGAAAGAACTGTTCCCCTAAGGAGTGCTTTCACTGGAGGGCTGGGAGGTGAAGTAGACACTTTCTCTCCATTAACACTCCAGGGAATGACCAGCAAGGGTGTGCAGGGCACAGAAACAGTGGAGCAGCTGGGACAGGATCCCTTCAGTCACCATCTACTCCCAGAGCTTGGGCTGTTCCACAGCCCTCTGTACACAAGTTCAGCCAGGATAGAGCATTCTCCAGGGAGTATAGGCACAGGCTTACAGATGCACAGAAGGGACAAGCTCGAGCCAGAGACTACAAGGCCATTTAACACCAGAGGTAACCAGATGGCAAAAGGCAGGGGCAAGAACCTTACATACAGTAACCAATGATACTTGGCATCATCAGAATCCAGTTATCCCACCACTGCAAGTCCTTGATACCCCCAACAACTGGAAAAGCAAGTTTTGGATTTAAAATCACATCTCATGATGCTGATAGAAGATTTTAAGAAAGATATTAATAACTCCCTTGAAAAAATACAGGAGAACAGATTTAAAAGGGAGAAGGTTTTAAAGAGAAAACACAAAAATCCATTAAAAAATTACAAGAAAACACAACCAAACAGGTGAAGGAATTGAACAAAACTATCCAGGATCTAAAAATGGAAGTAGAAACAATAAAGAAATCACAATGGGAGAAAACTTCAGAGATATAAATCCTAGGAAAGAGATCAGAAGTCATAGATTCAAGCATCAGCAAAAGAATACAAGAAATTGAAGAGAGAATTTCAGGTACAGAAGATACCATAGAAAACATTGACACAACAGTCAAAGAAAGTGCAAAATGCAAAAACTTTCTAACTCAAAACATCCAAGCAATCCAGAACACAATGAGAAGAACAAACCTAAGGATAACAGGTATAGAAAAGAGCAAAAATTCCCAACTTAAAGGGCCAGTAAATATTTTCAAAAATAAGAAAAGAAAACATTCCTGACCTAAAATAATAATAAAAAAAAAGAGGCCCATGAACACACAGGAAGCAGAGAGAACACCAAATAGATTAGACCAGAAAAGAAATTCCTCCTGTCATATAATAATCTAAACACCTAATGCACAAAACAAAGAAAGAATATTAAAAGCAGTAAGGGAAAAAGGTCAAGTACCACATGAAGTCAGACCCTTCAGCATTTCACCAGACTTCTCACCAGAGAGTATAAGAGCCAGAAGATCCTGGAAATATATCATACAGACCCTAAGAGAACACAAATGCCAGCCCAGGCTTCTATGCCCAGCAAAACACTCAATTACCTTAGAGAGACCAATATATTCCATGATATAAAAAAAATTTACAAAATATCTTTCAAGAAAACCAGCTCACCAAAGGATAATAAATGTAAAACTACAACAAAAGGAGTGAAACTAAACCCTAGAAAACTCAAGACAGTAATCTTTTAACAAACCAAAAAATTAGAAGGCCATCTTAACATAATTCCAACTCTAACAACAAAAATAACATGAAGCAACAGTTACTATTCCTTAATACATCTTAATATCAATGGACTCAATTCCCCCAATAAAAAGACATAGACTAACAGACTGGATATTTAAAAAGGACCAAACATTTTGCTCCATACAGAAAACACACATCAGTGACAAACACAGACACTTCCTCAGAGTAAAAGGCTGGAAAACAATTCTTCAAGCAAATGGTCCACCCCCCCTCAAAAAAATAAGGTGGAGTAGCCATTCTAATATCAAATAAAATTGACTTTCATCCTAAAGTTATCAAAAAAGATAAGGAAGGGCACTTCATATTCATCAAAGAAAAAAAATCTACCAAGAAAAGTCCCAATTCTGAACTTTTATGCTCCTAATGCAAGGCCACCCACATTCATAAAAGAAACTTTACTAAAGTTCAAAGCACACATTGCAACTCACACAATAATAGTGGGAGACTTTAATACCCCACTCTCATCATGGACAGATCCTGGAAACAGAAACTAGACAGTGACACAGTAATCTTATACGCGTTCTCACGCCCGGCCAGGAAGAACACAACAAACCAAAATCTTCTGTGGCAAAACTTTATTGCTTACATCTTCAGGAGCAGGAGCGCAAAACCCCAAGCCCCAAAAACGAAAGCCCCCTTCTAAACATCTTTAGGAGCCAGAGCGCCAGCGCGCAGAGTGCAAAAGCACAAGCAAGAGCTCTATTGTTTACATCTTTAGGAGCCCGGAGCGCAAGCCCCAAGCCCCAAAACGAAAGCGCCCCGCTTACATCTTTAGGCAGCGAGAGAGCGCAGGGCGCGCAGAGCCAGAGAGATGCCAGCGAGAGAGAATGGCGGAAACCCCGTCCCCTTTAAGGAGGAGTTATCCTTCGCCTAGGACGCATCACTCCCTGATTGGCTGCAGCCCATGGCCGAGCTGACGTTCACGGGAAAGGCAGAGTACAAGTAGTGGTAAAATACCCTTGGCACATGCGCAGATTATTTGTTTACCACTTAGAACACAGGATGTCAGCGCCATCTTGTGATGGCGAATGTGGGGGCGGCTCCCAACATCTCCCCCTTTTCTTTTAATAAGAGCAATAGGCCACCCATATTAATGAGAGTGGAGATAGAGGTCAAATCCCCAGTGTGTAGGTAAAGGAGCCATGTACAGGATTAGCTCTTAGGCTCACAGACTTTTACCCAGAGCAACCCTGACCTGCTCCCGTGTCGTTTTGCCTGGAGAGAAGGACACTTGGACACTCAACCTTCTTGAAAGATGACATGTCTCCCTAGAATAGGCTCATATATGCCGCAGAGCCCTTCTACTGCAGTGCTTAGCCATGCAACTCTCTCGGGCTGCTGAAGCACACTCACTCTATCTCGTGCAATGAGTCTAGCCTCGTGGGTGTATAAGAGCTGAGTGGCCAGCGACCTATTGCCTAAGCATAGATATATCAGGGGAAGCACCATGTTCTAGTCCTGCAAGCGCCTGGGCAATAACCACCTTGTCTCTCTTAGTTTAGGCCTTAAGCTTACAGACCAACCAAAGAAGCAACACTAATCCACAGCAAAGTGTATCTCCAAATAATATCAATCCCACCCATTCTTTAAAGAAGGGAAATGCTGAGGAGATCCAATTGGGTAATCCTATGGTTAGGGACAGGTCCAAGCGCGTGGAGTTGACCTGAAGTCTCAATTCCCAAAGGATCTGTTCAAATTCAGCCGTCCAATTCTGTAACATATACTGAAAAAGACTTTTTGACAAATTAGCTGCCCTAGTAAAATTCTCATACTGAATGGAAGTAACACACAATCTCGGAAACTTTTGTTTACACCCCAGCTGAGCTATTTGCCATAATACATCTAGTTGTTTCTGGACAAGATCTATGCGTTGATTAACCAGCATGAGACCTCCCTGTATCTTGACATTAGCTGAGGCCTGTTTATCTATGACTGTAGTCACTGAGGCTGACAAAGTGTTAATGGTGTCAGTCATCTGGACCTGTCCAGACAGAGCCAAGGCTGTCTGAATCAAGGCTAAACCCAGTTCCTAGTTAGTGGTAAAAAAGCAGGGGAATACTTGAGCATTATACATCACCGTCATTAGGAGTGGAAATGTCGACATTATCCCCCAACGCTGCTCTCTCTTTATTATTGACGCCCTGGACATCACCAAGACGAGGGACATCAGTATTCCCTTGGTCAGTCTGGATTTTTCGGGTGAGTCTTTCTGGTATCCAAAATGGGTTGTCTTCATTCTGTGGGAAAACACAGATAGCTCCCCTGGATCTTATCAAAATAGGATCCGGGCCATACCATTTATTATCAAGGACATTTTTCCATTTAACCATCTCATTGGGCCTATCTGGCTCTGAACAATGACGTTCAGCCGCAGTATGGCCATGAGCATCAATATTTAAAAAATTGAGTGTAAAGAGTGCCATAGACACAGACACTCTTGGTGCTCGGGGTAAAGTCTCTTCAAAAGTTCCCCTCTTCTGCTTTATAAGATAGGCTTTGAGGGTGCGATGCGCACGCTCAACAATACCCTGTCCTTGAGGGTTGTATGGAAGTCCAGTCAGGTGGGTCACGTCCATCTGACGGCAGAACTGCTGGAATTTTTGAGACGTATAAGCTGGTCCATTATCAGTCTTAAGGAGTTTGGGTTTCCCCCAAGCACTCCATGCCTCAAGGCAATGTTGAATCACATGTGAGGCCTTTTCTCCGGTTAACGGAGAAGCAAACATGATGCCAGAACATGTGTCAATGGACACATGGAGATATTGAAGTTTTCCAAAGGAAGAAACATGTGTAACATCCATTTGTCAGACCTGTAGAGGTCGAATACCGCGTGGGTTAATTCCCACATGAGGAACTGGCAAGAACTCACAGCAGCTTTGACATTGAGTAACAATGTCACGGGCTTCTTTTCTTGTCAAGGAGAAACGACTGCGTAATGTTTCAGCCGTCACATGAAAATTGTTATGAAAATTTTTTGCAGCCTCTACCGGGGATGATAGGGCAGCAGCCACCACTTTAGTGGCCTTATCTGCCAAATCATTTCTCAGAGCCATGGGGCCAGGTAGGCCTGAATGGGCTCTAACATGAGTAATATGAACAGGAAATCTTCTAGATAACAAAACTAATTGTATCTGCTGAAAAATATTGGCAACTCTACTGGAAGGCTTAATCACTCCAGCCACTTCTAAAAGATTTACTGCATTAACCACATAACAGGAATCTGACACAATATTAAGGGGTTTTAAAAAGGTTTTTAAAACTTCTAAAACCACTAAACATTCTACCACTTGAGGTGAATTTTCATTATATTGTTTGGATATCACTTTACCATTAGCCACATAGGCACCTATGCCAGTTTTTGATCCATCAGTATATACCACAATCTCATTTTTAAGTGGGTTTCTTACTGTTATTTGTGGAAACACAACAGATTGATTTTGGGCAAACTGTAAAATTGGATGTTTTGGATAATGGTTATCTATTTGTCCTGAAAAGGAGGTAACTAAAACTGCCCAATCATTAGATGTGGCTGCCAAGGTTTGAACCTGTGCAGCGGTATAAGGTACAATTAAAAGATATGGACTTCGCCCAAAGTGGGTGATTGCTGCTTTTAGGCCTCTAAGGGCAAGCTGTGCAATTGCATCAGGATACCAATCTATTATTTTAGCTGGGGATACGTTTGGATGGATCCACAACAATGGCCCATTCTGCCACAAAACTGCGGTTGGCAATTGTGCTGTCTTAAAGACACACAAACTGAAAGGCTGCGAATCCTCAATACGTTGTAATTGTGCATTCTGTAAGGCTTTTTCCACCTTTTGTAAGGCCTGGTTAGCAGCTAGAGTAAGAGCCCTAGGGGAGGAGATATGAGGATCTCCTTCTAAAATACCAAACAAAGGCCTTAACTCAGCGGAAGGAATCTTTAAAAAAGGTCTGAGCCAATTAATATCTCCCAACAGCTTTTGAAAATCATTTAAGGTATGGAGGTGATCTCTTCTTATCTCTACCTTTTGGGGCACAATCTTATCTGGGGACACCACAGAGCCCAAGAATTGTCCTGTATCAGAAATTTGGACTTTTTCTGTGGCTATCTGTAAACCCCACTGACTTAAAGTTTTAAGTAGAAAAGGATATGCCTTTTGTAGCATGGTAAGGTCTTTATGGCACAGGAGGATGTCATCCATGTAAAGGAGCAAAATTAAAGAGGGGAATTGTTCCCTCACTGGCAAAAGAGCTTCTTGTACATAAAGTTGACACATAGTAGGACTATTGGACATTCCCTGTGGTAAGACCTTCCATTGATACCTCTTATCAGGTTCCATGTGATTAATAGAGGGGATGGTAAAGGCAAATCTGGGCCTATCCCTTGGACACAAAGGTCTAGAAAAGAAACAATCTTTAATATCTATAATAATTAAATTCCAGCCACGTGGTAAGGCGGAAAGTACAGGGAGACCCCTCTGTACTGGGCCAAATAAGTTCATTTGCTCATTAATGGCTCTGAGGTCATGGAGCAGTCTCCACTTTCCTGACTTTTTCTTAATTACAAAAATTGGAGTATTCCAAGGTGAGGTAGAGGGTTCAATATGGCCTAGTTTTAATTGTTCCTCTACCAGTTGAATCACAGCTTCTAGTTTTTCAGAGGATAGGGGCCGTTGGGGAACCCACACTGGGTCCCCTGTTTTCCATGGTATGGGTCGTGCTGCCCCAATGGCCACTAAGGAAAACCCAGACCCTGTCTGTCTTGGTTTCCATTAGGTGAGATGGGCTCTATCCTTCCCTGTTCTTGATGTCCTAACCCTTTTCCTTCTTTATAACCCATCTTTGCCATGATATTTTTTGCTTTAGCTGAATACCCTCCCGATGGGGCGTTTTCATTGGACAAAATAAGGCCCAAATGCTGCATAATATCCCTTCCCCAGAGGTTAACCGGGAGTGGGAGCACATAAGGTATGAATTTCCCTTGCTGCCCTTCAGAGGATTCCCACGTCAAGGCAATGGAGCTTATAGTGGGACATGATTGATAACCTAGGCCCTGTAATGAATGAGATGACTCTGTGGTGGGCCATGCTTTGGGCCACCAATGTGTAGAAATTATACTTTTATCTGCTCCGGTATCAAGGATGCCTTCAAACTCTTTTCCGTTGATCTTAAGGCGGAGCTTAGGTCTATCATTCAAAGATACAACCAAATAGGCAGAATCATTTCCTGAGGAGCCCATTTTCTTTATCTCAGGTCCTGCAAATTTCTCCCTGGTATTATCAGGGAGGAGCAGCAGCTGAGCTATCCTATCTCCTTTACTAATAGAAAAAACGCCTTTAGGGCTTGAGCACAGGACCTGTATTTCAGGGGAATGTTGACAATCCATAACTCCAGGGTGGACTACTAAGCCCTGTAAGGTGAGTGAACCCCGGCCGAGAATAAGGCCCATGGTTCCCGGGGGCAAGGATGGTATAGGCTCCACTGGCACCGGCTGAATACTCATTTGAGGCATTAATAGGAAGTCGGAGGCGGCACGCAGGTCCACCCTTGTGGGTCTTCCTGGGTCGCCTCTCTGACTGCTTCCTGGGTCCTGACAAACTGGTTCCCATATCTTTGAGGGCCCTGGGACCGAGGGCCCGATGACCCGTTTTTTGGCACATAAGCTGATTGACTATCAGGTGGGGGAAGGATTCTGCCCTTTATATCCCTCACAGAGCGACACTGGTCGGCTCTATGATAACCCTTGCCACACCTAGAGCAAAGAGTGAGAGTCCCTCCCTGTTTATCTGGAGCTCTGCAATCTTTCTTAAAATGCCCAGGCTTTCCGCAGTTAAAACATGTCCTCTGATTATTTCTGCCCATGGAGCGGTTTTGGGATTGAAGGATGGCAGCCGCTAAACCTGCATTGTTGAGAGGTCCCCCAAGCTCTCGACAAACCCTGAGCCAGTCTTGTAAGCCTTTGTTCTTTCTTGGGGCTATGGCCGCTCGGCACTCCTTTGTGGCTTGCTCATAGATGAGCTGTTCTATCAGAGGCGCGGCTTGCTCTGACTCTCCAAAAATACGCTCTGCTGCCTCTGTCATTCTGGCCACAAAATCTGAGAAGGACTCCTGAGGTCCCTGGATTATCTTTGTTAACTGCCCAGTGGCTTCACCTGCTCGGGAGAGCGCCTTCCAGGCCCTAATAGCCGTGGAGGAAATTTGGGCATAAGCTCCCCAATGGTAGTTTGTCTGATCAGCAGAATAAGCTCCCTGACCCGTTAACAAGTCAAAAGTCCAATCTCTCTGCTCTGGAGTCAAAGCACCTGCGTTTGTTCGGGCCTGCGCTTGTGCAGCTTCATGCCAAAGCGCTCTCCATTCCATATATTTGCCCATACTAGGGAGAGCGGCTTTTACAATCGTTTGCCAGTCAGCAGGAGTTAGTGCCATGCCGGCGAGCCTGTCTAACTGCACCAAGGTAAAATTAGCATTGGTTCCGTATTTACGGACCGACTCGGCGAGTTCTTTAATCTGTACGTATTCTACCGGAGCGTGGACACGCCCACCCTCGGCTCCTTCAAAGACTGGAAATGCCTGTTGTATTTTCCTTTGTTCCTCTCTGGGAATGAATGAGTCTGCGCACTGCCTCTCTGCGCACTGCCTCTCTGCGCACTGCCTCTCTGCGCACTGCCTCTCTGCGCACTGCCTCTCTGCGCATTGCCTCTCTGCGCATTGCCTCTCTGCGCATTGCCTCTCTGCGCACTGCCTCTCTGCGCATTGCTGACGCACTACGCAGGGCGGGGGCTCCGCATAGGGCGGACCTTGAAACCGACTGCCCGGAGGTTGAACAGTACGCTGGCTTTCGCCAGCCGCTTTTGGCTTTTTTCTTGACCAATTAGCTGGCTGGTAATGGGCTGCTTCTTCCTCCCAGTCTGTTTCCTCAGAGGAGAATTCTTCATCTGCTTCAGAGCTACTAAGAGCTGGCTTCCTGAGCTCATCTCGTGACGAGTATCTCCTAGAGACCTCCGCTAATCGATCTTTTTTCTTTTCTTTTTTCTTTTCCTTCCTTCTAATCTCTCCCCAGGTATTCTTACCTGACCTAAACTTTTCCTCAGGTTCAAGACCCGTGGAAAGGCCTGTATACTTATTTTGTGTACCATATTTTCTCTTTGCTCCTACTCTCTCTCCCCGCTTTACTTCTGATAGATTGCCCTGAATTTCATCCAGAATTTTCAGCCCTATCTTAATCACCTGATAACATGTGAAAAGGAACAAAAGGGATCCTAACACTAGAAAAAATTCAAGGCCAAACATACCTTGTAAAGCCATTTTCCACTTTACTTCTGATAGACTGTCTTGAATTTCCTTAGAAAGTTCAAGACCAGACTTACCTTGTAAAGCTGTACTCACTGGTACTCTGTTCCCCCAGCTGAAAAGTTCTGAATTCATGCAGTTGAATCCTTCTTAACAGTCTGCTTTACGGGAACCTTTATTACCGCGACCCGCAGTTCTGGTTCTGGAATGAGGGATCTTCCTTGCGCCGGTGATGGTAATTTTCGTCCCAGGTTTTCTCTTCCCGGGGTTTTCTCGTCCCGGGTTTCAGCACCAATTCTTATACGCGTTCTCACGCCCGGCCAGGAAGAACACAACAAACCAAAATCTTCTGTGGCAAAACTTTATTGCTTACATCTTCAGGAGCAGGAGCGCAAAACCCCAAGCCCCAAAAACGAAAGCCCCCTTCTAAACATCTTTAGGAGCCAGAGCGACAGCGCGCAGAGCGCAAAAGCGCAAGCAAGAGCTCTATTGTTTACATCTTTAGGAGCCCAGAGCGCAAGCCCCAAGCCCCAAAACGAAAGCGCCCCAATAACGAAACCGAAACCCCTTCCCTATTTAGGAGAGTTATCTTTCGCCTAGGACGCATCACTCCCTGATTGGCTGCAGCCCATGGCCGAGCTGACGTTCACGGGAAAGGCAGAGTACAAGTAGTGGTAAAATACCCTTGGCACATGCGCAGATTATTTGTTTACCACTTAGAACACAGGATGTCAGCGCCATCTTGTGACGGCGAATGTGGGGGCGGCTCCCAACACAGTAAAACTAACAGATGTTATAAACCAAATTGATTTAACATATATCTGTTGATCATTTTATCCTAAAGCTAAAGAATATACCTTCTTCTCAACACCTCACAGTACCTTCTCCAAAACTAACCATATAACCAGTCAAATAACAGGCCTCAACATCTACAAGAAGATTGAAATAATCCTATCCATCCTATCAGATCACCATGTACTAAGGCTGGTCTTAAATACCAACATCAACAATGGAAAGCATACATACACATGGAAGCTGACCAACACTCTATTCAATGATAACTTGGTCATGGAAGAAACAAAGAAAGAAATTAGAGATTTTTCGGTTTAATGAAAATGAAGCCACAACATAACCAAACTTATGGGACAGGATGAAAGCAGTCCTACCCTACGAGGTAAACTCATAGCTCTGAGTACCTCCAAAAAGAAACTGGAGAGAGCATACACTTCCAGCTTGACAGTACATCTGAAAGATCTAGAACAAAAAGAAGCAAATACACCCAAGAGAGAAGACAGCAGGAAATAATCAAACTCAGGGCTAAAATCAAATAAGTAGAAACAAAAAGAACTAGTCAAAGAGTCAACCAAACCTAGAGTTGGTTCCTTGAGAAAACAAGATGATAGATAAACACTTATCTAGACTAACTAGAGGGCACAGAGACAGTATCCTAATTAACAAAATCAGAAATGAAAAGGGAGACATAACAACTGAAACTGAAGAAATCCAAAAAAACAAAACAAAACAAAACAAAACAAAACAAAAAACCATTATGTCTTACTTTAAAAAAATAAAAACCTATACTCAACAAAACTGGCAAATCTGGATGAAATGGACAATTTTCTAGACAGATACCAAGTACCAAAGTTAAATCAGGATCTTATACAGTTCAATTCCCTAAAGAAATAGAAGCAGCCACTAATTGTCTTCCACCTTAAAAAAGCCCAGGATGAGATGGATTTGGTGCAGAGTTCTATCAGACCTTCAAAGAAGACCTAATACCAATACTCCTTAAAGTAGTCCTAAAAATAGAAACAGAAGGAACACTACCCAATTTGTTCCATAGAGCCACAATTATTTTCATATTTAAACCACACAAAGAACCAACAAAGAAATAGAAATTCAGGCCAATGTTCCTTAGGAATATCGATACAAAAACTACCCAATAAAATTCTCCAAAAACTAATCCAAAAACAATTCAAAATCATCAAACATCAGGATCAAGTAGACTTCATCACAGGGATGCAGGGATGGTTCATTTATGGAAACCCATCAATGTAATCCACTATATAAACAAACTCAAAGGAAAAAAATACACATGATCATTTCATTAGATGCCAAGAACGGATTTCCAAAGTCCAACAACCCTTCATGATAAAAGTCTTAGAAAGATCAGGAATTCAAGGCCCGTATCTAAACATAGTAAAAGCAATATACAGCAAAACAGTAGACAACATTAAACTAAATGGAGAGAGACTTCAGGCAAACCTACTGAAATCAGAGATGAGACAAGGGTCCCCTCTCTCTCCTTACCTATTCAATATAGTACTTGAAGTCCTTGCCAGGTCAATTAGACAACAAAAGGAGGTCAAAGTGATGCAAATTGTAAAGGAAGAAGTCAAACTATCACTATTTGCAGATGATATGAGAGTGTACTTAATTAACCCCAAGAATTCCACCACAGAGCTTCTAAACCTGATATACAACTTCAGCAAAGTGGCTGGATATAAAATTAACTCAAACAAATCAGTGGCCTTTCTCTATTCCAAGAATAAACAGGCTGAGAAAGAAAGTTGAGAAACAACACCCTTTCATAATAGTCACAAAATATAAAATAACTTGATGTGACTCTAACTAAGCAAGTGAAAGATCTGTATGAGAAGAACTTCAAGTCTCTGAAGAAAGAAGTCAAAGATCCCAGAACATGAAAAGTTCTCCCATGATCATGAACTGGATCATGATCAGGATTAATATAGTAAAAATGAACGTCTTGCCAAAAGCAATCTATAAATTCAATGCATACCCATCAAAATTCCAACTCAATTCTTCATCGAGTTAGAAAGAGCAATTTGAAAATTCATCTATAATAACAAAAACCTAGGATGGCAAAAACTATTCTCAACAATAAGAAAACTTATGTGGGAATCAACATCTCTGACCTCAAGCTGCACTACACAGCAATTGTGATTAAAAAAAAAAACCTGCAAGGTATTGGTACATTGACAGGAAGATAGATCAATAGAATAGAATTGAAGACCCAGAAATGAACCCACACAACTATGGTCACACGATTTTTGACAAAGGAGCTAGACCATCCCGTGGAAAATACAGCATTTTCAACAAATGGTGCTGGCTCAACTGGCAGTTAGCATGTAGAAGAAAGAAAATCAATGCATTCTTATCTACTGCTACGATGCTCAATTCCAAGGGGATCAAGGACCTCCTCATAAAACTAGATACACTGAAACTGATAGAAAAGAAGTAGGGAAGAGCCTCGAGCACAGGGGAACATGGGAACATTTTTGAACAGAACATCCATAGCTTACGCTTTAAGATTAGAAATTGACAATTGGGACCTCATACAATTGCGAAGCTTTTGTAAGGCAAATGACACTGTCAATAGGACAAAACAGCAACCAATAGATTGGGAAAATATCTTTACCAACTCTACATCTGATAGAGGGCTTCAATATATAGACAGAACTCAAGAAGTTATATATCAGAGAACCAAATAACCCTATTAAAAGTGGGGTACAGAGCTAAACAAAGAATTCTCAACTGAGGAATACCGAATGGCTGAGAAGCACCTAGAGAAAAGTTCAACATCCTTAGTCATCAGGTAAATGCAAATCAAAACAACCCTGAGATTCTCACACCACACAGAACAGCAAAGATCAAAATTCAGGTGACAGCAGATGCTGGTGAAGATGTAGAGAGAGAGGAACACTCCTCCATTGCTAGTGGGATTTCAAACTGGTACAACCACTCTGAAACTCACTCTGGAAGTTTCTCAGAAAACTGGAAATAGTATTATGTAAGGACCCAGCTATACCACTACTGGGCATATACCCAAAAGATGCTCCAACATATAACTAGGACACATATTCCACTATTTTCATAACAGCCTTAATTATAATAGCCAGAAGCTGGAAAGAACCCAGATGTCCCTCAATGGAGGAATGCATAGAGAAAAAGTGGTACATTAACACAGTGGAATACTACTCAGCTATTAAAAACAATGAATTTATGAAATTCTTAGGAAAATGATTAGAACTAGAAAATATCATCCGAAGTGAGATAATTCAGTCACAAAATAACACACATAGTATGCACTCACTGATAAGTGGATATTAGCCCAGAAGCTCAAAATAACCAAGATACAATTCACAGACCACATGAAGCTCAAGAAGAAGTAATATAAAAGTTCTTAGAAGGGGGAACAAAATACCCATAGGAGGAGTTACAGAGACAAAGTGTAGAACAGAGATTGAAGGAAAAGCCATTCAGAGACTGCCCCTCCTGGCATCCATCCCAAATACAGTCACCAAAACCAGACACTACTGTGGATGCCAACAAGTGCTTGCTGACAGAGGCTCTAACAGTGCCTGACAAATACAGAAGTACATGCTCTCAGGTGACCATTGGACTGAGCACAGGGTTCCTAATCAAGGAGTTAGAGAAAAGACTGAAGGAGCTAAAGGGGTTTACAACCTCACAGGAGGAACAACAATATGAATCAACCTGTATCCCCGGGGCTCCCAGGGACTAAACCAACAACCAAAGAGTACACATGGAACTCCAGCCCCCATTTGTAGCAGAGGATGGTCTTGTCAGTCACCAATGGGAGGAGAGGCCCTTGTTCCTGGGAAGGCTCTGTGCCCCAGTGGAAGGGAATGCCAAGAACAAGAAACAGGAGTGTGTGTTGGTGAGCAGAGGAGACGGGAGGGGATAGGGGGTTTTCAGAGGGGAAACCAGGAAATGGGATACCATTTGAAATGTAAATAAAGAAAATATCTAATAAAAAAGAAAATACATATAAAATAAAGTACAAAAAAAGGATTGTTTTGTGTTTGTCTGTGCATGCATGTGTACCAGTGCATGTGTATATGTAGAAGCCAGATGTTGATGTCAAGTGTCTTCCTCTCTCATTCTCCACATAGTTTTCAGAGACAGAGTCTTTCTCTTCACCAAGAGCTTATGAATGTGGCTAGACTTACTGGCAAGCAAACCCCAGGATCTCCCTCTTCCCCACTGCTGGGATTACAGGACTTGCATCATTAGGTTTCTTCTATGGATGCTGGGGATCCAATGAGAGGTCCCCAGTTTTTCATGGAAAATGCCTTAGTAACTCAGCTACCTCCCCAGCTCAAGTTCTTTCTGAGATGCCCCACGCTGCCCTCAAGTGTTTCTTTCCAACATTAGTAGTACTAGTAAACCCAACCTTAGTTTCCTTAAAAATCTGCTCCTTATATTCTTTCATGTTGTGATACTAATATTTGAAAATGAACAAAGGTTACTCCATGACTTGGGACCAACAAGCTAAATCATAAATGCAATACTTGGTTTAAAGCTGTGGGTTTCGTAGGGGAGAGAAACAAGGAAATGTTTACATTAAATCTGAGCTATGAGAAAGAATTAGAGGGTTGTTATTTCTCCAAATATCTTGGGAGCATAGTTTTATGGAGGAAGGAAAGGTCCCAGTTTCAAACATTAAAGTACTCAGCTAGAATGACTGCTGTATCAAAAAGGGCCCAGGGCTGAGATGACATCTCATCTGGTCAAGAGCTTGCTGTGCAGTGTGAGGTCCTGAGTTTGATGCCCAGATCAATAAAGGAGTTGAGCTTGGTGGAGCATTAATAGCAGCCCTGGGCAGATGGAGACAGTCAGATCCCTAGGGCTCAGCTTGTCAGCGGCCAGCCCAGCCTATAGCTTATCCTACTGGGTTTCAAGAAAAGATCACGCCTGGTTTCCAAATAAAGTGGACAGACTCTGGCAAAGAACACGCAAGGTTGATATCAGGCCTACACACACACACACACACACACACACACACACACACACACATACACACACACTCAAACACACACACACACACACACACACACACACGTAAATATACACACCTGCAAGAATACACACAAACATATGAACACCCACACATGTGTGTACATACAAACACACACATACAAAAGCACACAGTCCCCATCATAATATAATATGTTTCAGTAAGGATGGAATTAATTTCTCTTTTCCTATACGCATTCAAACCCTGACTCTTTTCCAATGACTCCCGGGACATGACCTCAGCCACAGTTAACAAGAAGAGAAGATACAATGAGAAATACAGTATTCTTTTCAGTTTACCCTTAGCTCTGAACCCAGGTTCTGCCTCATTTATTATCTTCCATTGCTGATCCCCACTTCCTGTTTGTTCTGATTCAGGGTCACATGCTTAGTAAATTGCAAACATAAATTTCTTTTGGCAACACAAAATCTTCTAACACTAACCCTAAGCCTAAACCTAAATCTAACCCTAACCCCTAACTCTAACCCTAATTCAACCTAACTTTGTGCAAATTAGATGGTAAATAGTAGAAACATTGAAAGCCAAGGAAGAAATTCAAACCGCAGACTGAGCAATCACTTTGTAAAGAAAGAAGACAGGGAAGAAGTGAGGGTTGATGCAGTAGAACTGTACAATTCTTTGTGATCCAGTTGTAGATTACAGCTAAGGGTGCATAGAGAGTTGGGGACAACCGTCACAAAAGCCCAAGCATTCCACATAAGCAAGCATCCTCAGAGGAAGCAGAGAGATTTTGAGGACAGATACCCAACCTCACATGACATACAGAAAGAACACAACTGCCTGTAGCTGCAGAAGTGAGAGGAACATCCATTCTAAAGATCAAAGCAGCTGCTGACACCTTAGGACTGGCTTGAATGCTAGAACTAGCAGTTCCCACTTTAACAAACTGGCCTGTTGCTCATGGTTGGCCAGAATGCCTTATCTGGAATGAATGACTTCACAAAATATGAACATTAGGCACCATCATCCTGAGATTGTCATCACAAGATCATTTTGCCATCTAAATTGGTGTCTGTCCTCCGGTTAAAACCAGTGACAGCTACTTCTTTATCAATTGCAGAGTTAGCTTTATGTTTCTGTCCACTTATTATAAATGGGATCTATTGAGCTATTTAACAATTGAGGGATCATTTCCCCATTGCACCCAACCTAGAGCTTCCTGAAACATCCCTAAATCCTACAGCAGGTTCCTTTCTTCATTCCTTTTATAAAGATTGTCTTGTGTGTGTGCGTGTGTGTGTCTGTGTGTGTGTGTGTGTGTGTGTGTGTGTGCATGTGTGTGAAGGTTCGTATGCACCTATGCATGTGTATATGTAGAAGCCAGATGTTGGTGTCAAATGTCTTCCTCTCTCATTCTCCCCCTAGTTTTCTGAGACAGAGTCGTTCTCTTCACCAAGAGCTTATGAATGTGGCTAGACCTACTACTGGCAATCAAACCCCAGGATCTCCCAGCCTCTGCCTCCCCAGAGCTGGAATTATAGGACATACATCACTAGGTCTCTTTTGTGGATCATGGCATCCAAAGAGAGCTTTTCATGTTTCATGGAAAATACCTTAGTAAGTCAGCTACCTTCATGGCTCAGGTTCTTTCTGAGATGCACCAGGCTGCCTTGAGAGGGTTAGGTTGTTGTTGTTGGGAGCAACAACCTAAGCCAATACTTGGTTTGGGGCTCTGTATTTGGTAGGGGATAGAGCCAAGGAAGTGCTTACATGTTAAACTTAGCTATTAGAGAGAATAAGAGGGTTGTCATTTCTCCAAGTCTTTTTGGAGCATACTTTTACGGAGGAAGGAAAGGTCCCAATTTCAAACATTAAAGTATTCAGCTAGACTAACTGCTGTATCAAAAAGGGTCAAGGGCTGGGACAACAACTCAACTGGTCAAGAGCTTGCTGTGCAGTGTGAGGTCCTGAGTTTGATCCCCAGAATGCAAATAAAAGAGTTGAGCTTAGTGAAGCACAGTAGACCATAGTCTAAATCCTATTTGAATCCTAATCTTACTTTTTTGTTGTGTTGGTGTATCTAGAACTTGCTGTGGTGGGAGAGCTGGGTTCTGATGTTGCCAAATAACTTTGGTTTCTGTTTTAAGATTCTTGAACTTGCCTATAGCTGTAACACTAAGCCGCCCGTGGCTTACATGAACCAGGTACTCCTGAAAGGCAGGCTGGGGCTGAAAAAGACTAGACAGCAAGAAAAGAACGAGGCAAGATAAATTTTTCTCTGATCAAGGCCCGAGAGTCTACTAAGAGACTGTGCTTATAAAGCAGGGAGGCCCAATAGACATCTGGTAATCTGTGGTGTTAGCTGGACTTGCTGTCTTTGACTGTTGCCTGTCCCAACTGCAAGTCTGTGTGTCAGTACTCCTGGGAGACCAGTTCTCTCCAGGAAGAATTTGGGTATGGAGAACTGTGGCACAGGGTCAGATTAGGGGTGCAGACCGAAACCAGAAGGACCCTGTCCTCTACCATTCCTTGGTTCCTCTGTCCTGATGGTTCTGGGTGGGTCCTTCTTGGGCCAGGAATTTGACCAAAACTGGTGGTCCTTACCAGTGTTCACAGGTGTGTCAGCACTCCTGGGAGACCAGCTCTCTCGTAGCAGAATTTGGGTATGGAGATCTGTGGCACAGGGTGAGCTCTGGAGCCTTCTTTTGTTTGGGATGGGAGACTTTTAATGACTGCTTCTATTTCCTTAGGGATTATAGGGTTATTTAAATACTTTCCCTGATCTTGATTTAACTTTGATAAGTGGAATCTATCTAGAAAGTCATCCATTTCAGATAGATTTTTCAATTTTATGGATGGAGTACAGGCTTTGTAGGTTGGGCCAAATGATTCTTTGAATTTCCAAAGTGTATATGGTTATGTCTCACTTCTCATTTCTGATTTTGTTTATGTAGATACTGTATCTTTGCCTCTTAGGTGGTTAGGCTAAAGATTTGTTTATTTTGTTGAATTTTTCAAGGAACCAGCTCTTGGTTTCCTTGATTCTCTGTATTCTATTCTTTGTTTCTAACTTATTGATTCCTGCCTTGTTTGATAATCTCCTACCAACTACTCCCCTTGGGTATGCTTTCTTCTCCTTTTTCCCTGGAGCTTTCAGGTGTACTTTTAAATTAGTAGTATGAGAATTCTTTTCTTTATTTCTTCCTTGACTCAAGGATCATTGAGTAGAGAACTGTTCATTTTCCATGAGTTTGTGGCCTTTAGGTTGTTTCTATTGTTGAACTCTAGATTTAATGCATGATAGTATGAGAGGATACTAGGAGTTATTTCAATGTTCTATCTGTTGAGATAACAAGACCAGCTGCTTTGTGACCAACTATGTGGTCAGTTTTAGAAAAGATTCGATGAGATGCTAAGAAGAAGGTATATTCTTTTGTGTTTGGGTGAGATGTTCTCTAGATATGTGTTAGGTATATTTAATTCATAACTTTCGTTAGTTTCAAATTTTCTTTGCTTACTTTCTATCTCAATGACCTATCTATTGGTGAGAGTGGGGAGATGAAGACCTCTACCTGTTTTATTGTATTTTCCTGTATTTCTTTAAGGAATTTATTCATTTCTTCTTTAAAGGCCTCTATCATCTTTAGAAGATTGAATTTAATGTCATTTTCTTGTTCTTTAATTGTGTTAGGATAACCAGGGTTGCTGTACTGAGATAGCTATGCTCTCAAGATGGCATATTTCAGTGGCTCTTATTGGTTATGTTCTTATACTCACCTGGTTGTCCCTGGATTTTATAGATGTAACAGGTATCAGGAAATTGGGCCTAACCTGGATATTCCTGGTGCAGCAGGCCTCCTATGGGAAGCCTTGAGCTGGACAAGTCTCAGTGGAGCTGGTTGTGCTCCAGGTGACATAGAGGCAGGGGACTTGGGGGCAGGAAGTAGGTTATTACCTGTATATTCCAGGTACAGCAGTTCTGGTGGAGGCCAGGGAGAAGTGGCTGGACAATGAAGCTGTGGTAGGGGGTGGGCAGCACATAGCTCAAGGCAACTGGATATGCACAACCTTGTAGTTTGTTAAGAATGAGTTTGTACAGATTTTTATGTTTTCTTTCTTTGTCATATAATATCAGAACAATAAAAAGAATATCAGTGGTTGTCATATTTAAATTTTGAGATATCAAAGAATGTCCCTTGAGGTGACATTATAAAATTTATAATGCATTCATGGTTGTATGAGGGATATTTATATAATGTTGTGCACAATTATGACTATGCTAAATATACAATGATTTTGAGATTGTCCATGGGATAGTTATACAGGTATAATTATGACCTGGCTATTTCTTCTATTTGGAAGATAAGCATAACAAGGGATATGTGATTTTGTGTCAAGGTGACAAGGGGTGGGCTTGTAATGACTATTCTTGTTGTTAACTACATCTGAAATTGACAAAAACCTTAGCAGGTCAGTACACCTTTGAGAAATAATAAACCGATCTCTTTGAGAAATAAAAGTCAATTGAAGATGGAAAGACCCACTTTTAATCCAGATATTGTTGAGGATCGAAGAAACACCTTTAAAGTGGGCCACACCTTATGTTGGCAGCCTATATAAAAGACATGGAAGAAGGAAGCTCCTTATGGAGAGCTTCCCCTCCCTCTTGCTAGCAAGTCTATTCCCACATGAACATTAGGGCCTACTTCTTTTTTTTATTAAATATTTTCTTCATTTACATTTGAAATGCTTTCCCAAAAGTCCCCTATACCCTCTTCGTGCCCTGCTCCCCTACCCACCCAATTCTACATGCTGGCCACAGCATTCCCCTGAACTGGGTCATATTATCTTCCCAAGACCAAGGGCCTTCTGTTATGATTCAACCAATGAAAAAGATCTCAGAAGAAGCAAGGCACATTGAACACCTTGCTCTCAGAGTTCTATCTAGCTGCTAGAAATGAGAAAGTTCAATTTTTGCTGTTGAAGTCACCCATACTGCATGACTTCCTAAGGGCAGCCCCAGCAAACTGACACACACCCTTTTCTAGCCTCCACTCACTTTATAACTCCTGTGCTTGATGTGTTCTTGCAAGGTTTCCTTTGGCTCTCTGAACTACTTATGTTCCTATTTGCCATGTCCTTTGCATGTGTGTACACTCTCCATGCCCTAGATAGCCCTCTGCCCACTTCCTGTTGGTCTGGTTAATTCTTTCCTATTTTAATAGATTATTTATGTGTGTGAGTATTTTGTTTATGTGTATGTCTGTGTGCCCCATGTGTGCAGTGCACACCTAGGGTGTCAGATCCCCTGGAACTACAGTTATAGATTCCTGTGAGCCACTATGTCAGTGGTGGGTATTTAACCAGGTCCTCTAAAAGAACAGGAAAGTGCTCTTAACCAGAAGTCATCGCTCCAGCCTCTCCCTCTCCCGTGTCATCCTGCTTTCCCTTGTTCAACATTTAGTGACTGATTGCTAACTCTGTGCCTGCCAAGGTGCTGACAGTGCTGAGGATTTGTAGTGTGTACAAATAGTGTTGACCTCAGATTACATGTTCCCCTGAGGTAAATATCATTATATTGAAATGTTTCTAAGACAGATACCTATTGAAGAGAGGAATCAAGACCTCTTAGGAAAAGACTATCTGTGTTCAATAGCATATTGGAATGCCAGACATCAAGAGTCAGTATAGCTTGGTGTCCACCCCAAGGACACTCCTTTAAAGAAACAGTATTTTCTCTTAACTTGAGTTGTATGTGCATAAACAGTTGCAAATTTTTGAGAATTAGCAGTATCTTAAAAAGGAACAATTTGGAGAGACTAGTCAGCACAGGTGAGAGTGCAGACTACAGAAGCAACATTGCTTCTGGGACAGACCCCATTTTGGTCCCCAGACCTCCAGGCACCATTCCCGCCAGAGGAGAGGTGTCCACCTGGGAGAGCTCTGCCTGAGCAGGTGGGGGAGCCATCTTGTGTCCCGGATCCCTCAGAGACTAGTCTGTGCAGGTGAAAGTGAGGACTACAGAAGTGACAAAGTTTCTGGGACAGGCAGAAGCAACAGAGTTTCTGGGACAGACCCCGTTTTGGGCTCCAGACATCTGGGCTACATCCCTGCCAGAGGAGAGGTGTCCACCAGGAAATGCTCTGCTAGAGCAGGTGGGGAAACCATCCCTCAAAGACCAGTCTGCACAAGTGAGAGTGTACATAGCTTCTGGGACAGGCCCTGTTTCGGGCCTTCATCTTCAGCCAAGAGGCAGGTCTGAATGTCAGATATCTCTACACCTTCCCTTCAAGAGGAGAGCTTGCCTGCAGAGAGTACTCTGACCACTGAAACTCAAAAGAGAACTAGACTCCCAGGTCTACTGACAGAGGCTAACAGAATCACAGGAGGAACAAGCTCCAACCAGAAACAACTATAACAACTAACTCCAGATATTACCAGATGGTGAAAGGCAAAGGTAAGAATCTTACTAACAGGAACCAAGACCACTCATCATCATCAGAACCCAGCACTCCCACCTCAGCCAGTCCTGGATACCCCAAAACACCCGAAAAGCATGACTGAGATTTAAAATCATATCTCATGATGCTGGTAGAGGACATCAAGAAGGTCTTTAATAACTCACTTAAGGAAATACAGGAGAACACTGCTAAAGAAGTAGAAGTCCTTAAAGAAATACAGGAAAATACAACCCAACAGGTGATGGAATTGAACAAAATCATACAAGACCTAAAAAGGAAAGTAGAAACAATAAAGAAAACCCAAAGAGAGACAATGCTGGAGATAGAAACCCTAGGAAAAAAATTTGAAACCATTGATGTGAGCATCAGCAACAGAATATAAGAGATGGAAGAGAGAATCTCAGCTACAGAAGATTTCATAGAGAATATGGGCACAGAAACAAAAGAAAATGGAAAATGAAAAAGGTCCTAACTCAAAACATCCAGGAAATCCAAGACACAATGAGAAGACCAAACCTACAGATAATAGGAGTAGATGAGAATGAAGATTTTCAACTTAAAAGGCCAGCAAATATCTTCAACAAAATTATAGAAGAAAACTTCCCAAACCTAAAAAAAGAGGTCCCCATAACCATACAAAAAGCCTACAGAACTCCAAATAGACAGAACCAGTAAAGAAATTCCTCCCGAAATATTTTAATCAGAACAACAAATGCACTAAATAAAGATAGAATATTAAAAGCAGTAAGGGGAAGCAGTCAAGTAACATATAAAGGCAGGCCTATTAGAATTACACCAGACTTCTCACCAGAGACTATGAAAGCCAGAAGAGCCTGGACAGATGTTATGCAGAACCTAAGAGAACACAAATGCCAGCCCAGGCTACGGTACCCAGCAAAACTCTCAATTACCGTAGATGGAAAAACCAAAGTATTCCATGATAAAACTAAATTCACACAATATCTTTCCATGAATCCAGACCTTGAAAGGATAATAAAGGAAAACACCAACAAAAGATGGAAACTATACCCTAGAAAAGCAAGAAAGTAATCCTTCAACAGACCTAAGACAGCCAGAAGAACAGAACCCCAAATTTAACAACAAAAATAAAAGGAAGCAAAAATTACTTTTCAATTTCTCTTAACATCAATGGACTCAATTCCCCAATAAAAAGACATAGACTAATAGACTGACTACATGCTACGCACAATCCAGTGAAGTTTTCTTGGCAGAACGAGAGGCCTGGGAGCACTCACGAGGCAGAGAGTTTCACAGAAACTCAGCTCCTGGAACTTTGGCATTCTCATAACCTGTATACTCATACCCCATCCTCGAATTAGTCTGGTGTATGGATCCACATGCTCTCTTTTAGTATTATTTTAATATACATGACTTTAAGATTGAATTCTGACATAGCCAAGCCTTCGCCACTGTTCCAAAATCCTAGAAAGTCCTTGAGCTGACCATGGGCTTGGAATTCAGTAAGAATGTTGCCTATTCAGTGACATTCATAATTGCCTCTAGTATTACACTATCATGTAGAATAAAGCCAAGTCACTCCCATATACAGGAATTTACAA
This sequence comes from Mus musculus, assembly GCF_000001635.26. Classification (NCBI taxonomy): domain Eukaryota; kingdom Metazoa; phylum Chordata; class Mammalia; order Rodentia; family Muridae; genus Mus; species Mus musculus. Next base: position 19,393 of record NT_186999.1, on the reverse strand, counting down.
TGGTTCAGGAAGTAGAGCAGAGTATGGTTTTAGACTATTGCATTTTTCATGAGATGGTTAGCTAGAGCGGAACTCCCTAATTAGAACCATGACTTGGGTATGAAAGCCCTTGCCCTAGGAGTGTAAAGATCTCACACCTGGCTTGTAAGACTATGGATAACCTGAGATAGAGCTGACTTTGTCTTAGTTGTTTTATTGCCCAGTTCCTGCCAGTCTTTGTGTTTACATTCCTCTGTTTACTGTAAGAGTCATTAAGCATCCAGTAACCTCATTTGTACCTTTCTGATGTGTCACCTAACTTCCCTATTTTCTTCTGTATAAAAAGTTTGATGCTCAATTTGAAAAATCACATTCAGATTCTACACAACCTCTTGTGTTGCTTCTGTCTGTCATTCATTGATTCCTTGCCCATCTGCAACTAGAGACCTGTTCTAAGCAAACAAAGGGACCCAGAGGGTCTGCGGCCACTACACAAACAGGACCCAACATTTTGTTGCCTACAGGAAACCCACCTGAGGAAAAGGGCAGACACTATCTGAGAGTGAAAGGCTGTAAAACAATATTCCAAGCAAATGGTCTGAAGAAACAAGTTGGACCAAATGTCTATTCTAATATCGAATAAAATTGATTTCCAGCCCAAAGTTATTGAAAAAGAGAAAAGGGGGCACTTCATACTCATCAAAGGTAAAATCTACCAAGATGAACTCTCAATTCTAAATATCTATGCTCCAAATACAAGGGTAGCCACATGCATTGAATAAACTTTAGTAAAGCTCAAAGCACACATTGCACCTCACACAATAATAGTGGGAGACTTCAACACCCCACTCTCACCAATGGACAGATCCTGGAAACAGAAACTAAGCAGAGACACATGGACACTAACAGAAGTTATGAAACAAATGGATTTAATTGATATCTACAGAACATTTTATCCTAAAACAAAAGGATAAAATGTTCTCAGCACCACATGGTACCTCCTCCAAAATTGACCATATAATTGGTCACAAAACAGGCCTCAACAGATACAAAAATATTGAAATTATCCCATTCATCCTATCTGATCACCACGGGCTAAGGCTAATCTTCAATAACAACATAAATAATAGAAAGCCAACATTCACGTGGAAACTGAACAACACTCTACTCAATGATTCCTTGGTCAAGGATGAAATAAAGAAAGAAACTAAAGACTTTTTAGAGTTTAAGGAAAATAAAGCCACAGCATACCCAAACTTATGGGACAAAAGGAAGGTAGTCCTAAGAGGAAAACTCAGAACCTTGAGTGCCTCCAAAAAGAATCTAGAGAGAGCATACACTAACAGCCTGACAACACACATAGAAGCTCTAGAACTAAAGGAAGCAAATTCACCCAAGAGGAGTAGAAAGCAGGAAATAATCAAACTCAGGACTGAAATCAACCAAGTGGAAACAAAAAGAACTATTCAAAGAATCAACCAAACCAGGAGCTGGTTCTTTAAGAAAATCAACAAGATAGATAAACCCTTAGCAAGACTAACTAGAGGGCACAGGGACAGTATCCTAATTAACAAAATCAAAAATGAAAAAGGAAACATAACAACAGAACAGAAGACACAGCTGCCCAATTTCTCCCTACCTATTCAATATAGTACTTGAAGTTCTAGCCAGAGCAATTCGACAATAAAAGGACATCAAGGGGATACAAATTAGAAAGGAAGAAGTTAAAATATCACTATTTGCAGATGATATGATAGTATATATAAGTGACCCTAAAAATTCCACCAGAGAACTCCTAAACCTGATAAACAGCTTCAGTGATGTAGCTGGATATAAATTTAACTCAAAAAAAAATCAATGGCCTTTCTCTACACAAATAATAAACCGAGTGAGAAAGAAATTAGGGAAACAACATCCTTCACAACATTCACAAATAATATAGAAAACCTTGGTGTGACTTTAACTGAGAAAGTGAAAGACCTATATGATAAGAACTTCAAGTCTCTGAAGAAAGAAATTGAAGAAGATGTCAGAAGATGGAAAGATCTCCCATGCTCACGGATTGGAAGGATTAATATAGTCAAAATGGCTATACTGCTGAAAGCAATCTACAGATTCAATTTAATCCGCATCAAACTTCCAACTGAATTCTTAACTGATATAGAAAGGGCAATTTGCAAATTATTCTGGAAAAATAAAAAACCTAGGATAGCAAAAACTATTCTCAACAATGAAAGAACCTCTGGTAGAATCAACATGAGTGGCATTAAGCTGTACTACAGAGCAATTGTGATAAAAAGTCATGGTACTGGTACAGTGACAGACAGGTAGATCAATGGATGAGAATTGAAGACCCAGAAATGAATCTACACACCTATTGTCACTTGATCTTTGACAAGGGAGCTAAAACCATCCAGTGGAAAAAAGACAGCATTTACAACAAATGGTGCTGGCATAACTGGTGGTTATCATGTAGAAGAATGCGAACTGATCCATTCTTATCTCCTTGTACAAGCTCAAGTCTAAGTGGATCAAAGACCTCCCCATAAGACCAGAGTCACTGAAATTAACAGAGAAGGAGGTAGGGAAAAGTCCCGAAGATAGGGGCACAGGGGGGAAAATTCCTAAACAGAACAGCAATGGCTTGTGCTGTAAAATCGATAATTGACAAAGGAGACCTCATAAAATTGCAAAGCTTCTGTAAGGCAAAAGACACTGTCAATAAGACAAAAAGGCCACCAACAGATTGGGGAAGGATTTTTACCAATCCTAAATCTGATAGGGGAAAAATATGCAATATCTACAAAGAGCTCAAGAAGCTGGATCCAGGAATATAAATAGCCCAATTGAAAATGTTGTTCAGAAGACCAAAGTGTGGACACTTTGCCCATTCTTAGAATTGGGAACAATCACCCATGGAAGGAGTTACAGAGACAAAGTTTGGAGCTGAGACAAAAGGATGGTCCATCTAGAGACTGCCATATCCAGGGATCCATCCCATAATCAATCTCCAAACGATGACACCATTTGTCCCGAGATATTGTTCTCGCTAGCAAGAAGGCACACGGGACACAAGAATCCTTCTGCAGCCAAACTTTATTACATATTGATGAAGAAGACAAAGAAGCCTTAGAAAGGCACTGCTTAAATTCCCCCTGGTGTGGCGTGTCCAAGCCTGAATGGTTGCTTTACCCCCGATCTCATACGCCCCGGAAGTGGGCTTGGGACTTGGTGTGCTTTCACTCCTTGCACATACGCACATAGCTTGATCTTTGTTTAGGTGGTATAAGGCACTGCAAAGCTGGTGCCATCTTATGATGGTAAATGTTATTGTGGCTCTCCACATCTCCCCCTTTTTGTTTTATTAAAACAAGGCTGGTCTAGGCCTCTGCAGTTATGTCCATCTGCTGTGGCTCCTGTTTTAGGTCGTTCCTCTAATGTCACAGTCTTATCCGTCATAGGGTAACCCTATCGCCACTGGGCCACTGGGCCCCATGTCTTAGGTTGGTCTGTACATGAGGAAAGTTGCCCGTCTCTGGATACCACAGTACCATGTGACAGTAACTGCTAAATGACCTAGGGCGAACTCTACAAAAGAGGCCAGCCAAAAAATGATTTAGAATAGATAACCAAATTTCAGGGGAGGCCCTTTGTTCAATGGCCACAAGTGCTTGAGTGATCGCGACCTTGTCACGTTTATGTTGAGATCTGAGTTTGCAAACCAATCATAGCATGAACACTAATCCACAACACAGGGCTGTGCCAAACAGAGCCACCCCCAACCATTCTTTGAAGTAAGAAAAATGCAGAGGTAAGCCAAGAGGTGAAGTCTCCAAGAGTCACTGGTTCCACTCTGGTTCCATTAAGGTTCAGGATCTGTATCTGCAGCTTCGTCTGCAACCTTTCCAGCTCCTGCGACCAGTTCCCCTTCAGATAATTCGATAAATCTGTACTTTTAATAAAAGAATTATTAATATACCTAACAGGAGTAATGCACGTATGCAGAGTTGATAACACACAACTCATTTGTATGACATCCATCATCTGTTCCACGTTATGTTTTAAAATATCTACTCTTTGATTCACTAACGTTAGTCCTGAGGCAATATGAGAATCCACCCTTTGCAGGGTAAGCAATGCCTCAGACGTATTTTCTGTTATCTGACTTATGGTATCAGCACTATTGACTTGATAGGCCATAGCAATTTCTGCGCTGATGTTTCAGACACTGCAATGGCAGTAACAATGGCGGCTGTGATTCCAAAATCTCTCTTCCACCAGACAAGACTCATGATTGGGAACTTCTCTGGATCTGCCTCAACAGGCACAGGGACAAAGGTTGATAAATGTACCACTAAGGCTAAGAAATTAGTTCCATTCCAGCATTGTGTCAAAAAACAAGTGACATTTGTACAATCTAACCATTCTGTATTATTTTGAAATTCAGCCAAAATAAAGAAAAATGGAGGATTGACACAGACTTCTACTGGAGGAGTAGTCATATTTCTGATAACTCTATTAGATGTCATGTTATCTAAATGAGTAGAGATATTGAAAAGTGTGGCAGAAACATTCAATATCTCATGAAAGGTTCCAGTCAGCAGTGCAAAGGCTGACAAACTGGTATTAGCACCTGCCTCATTACTTAAAATCCATTGGTAATATGGCCAAATATTTTCTTTCCCTGTAGCATCTCCTTTATCATACATTACAGCATAATCTAATGGTGTTGACAAAACAAAACCCTTTGCTAATTCTTTCTGAGGAAAAACATTTGATTGACAAGGTGAAAAAACTATAGGAAATACAAGGTCTGGATGGCACTAAGGCATGCTGTGTATAGCAGCAGCAGTGACAACAGGCTATCATGATCTTTTGGGAATAGTGGTGATGTTTATAGGTGAAGTTACATTATTTCCAATATCACCTGATCTTGGTTGTGCTCCTTGAGCAATTTGTGTTAAAGCATTAAATAACACTCCAGAGCTCACTTTATTTTGGATAATGTGATCTGCCCAAATAGAGATAATCTTTTTCTTTAAAAATATACAGGGTGTAAAAGGTTTATAAACTAGTACTCTTATACACCCGTGGCTCTTGAGGAATTTGTCATGCATAAGGCACATCCAAAAAACATTCCTTTGCAAAAAATAAAGGCAAGGTAAAAGAATTGGGATGTACCGGTACAGGTACTGGCCATGATCTTACTATGGCCCACAAGGGTATACTTACCCTGGTCTCAATCATTAGGAGAAACAGGATCATCTTGGGGTTCATCTTGCTCTCTCACGGTCCTTGTCAGTCGGGTCAGGACCCAAAGTAGATTTTCTTCACCCTGTGGAAAAAACACAAATAGCTCCCCAGGATCTGATTAAGATAGGATCCGGGCCATACCATTTATTACCAAGGACATTTTTCCATTTGACCAATTCATTGGGCGATTGAAGCCATTGTCTGTGCCTTTCAGCTGGTGATCTCCCAGCATCATCCAATTTTAAGAAATTAAGAGTAAATATTGCAAGGGATAGAGCCATCTTTGGTATCATAACCTTTATTCCCCCTCTTTGTTTTTGCAAATATTGTTTCAAAGTAGGATGAGCTCTTTGGCCCTGTGGATTATAGGGCAATCCAGTAATATGTTTTACTTGCATTTGTTTGCAAAATTGACTAAATTTAGAAGAAGTATATGCAGGACCACTGTCTGTCTTCAGCACTAGGGGCTTGTCCCATGTAACCCAAGCCTCTAAGCAGAGAGATATGACATGAACTGCTTTTTTCCCTGTCAAGGGAGAGGCATATAGGACATCAGAGCTGGTATCGATGGACACATGTACATACTGTAATTTACCAAAACCTGGGATATGCATCACATCTATCTGTCAAACATCTAGGGGTGGCAATCTGCGAGGATTAACATCCACGGAAGGTGCATTAATAAATTCTACACATTTACCACACTGTAGGACAATATCTCAAGCTTCTGTTCATGTGAGCTTAAACTTCTGTTGCAGTGTAGAAGCATGGACGTGATAAAGTTGATGAAAATTCTTAGCACCTTTTATAGAACTTTGTGATAGGAAATCCATATCTCTGGTGGCTGAATCAGCAATTGTATTTCTCTTAACCATAGGTTTAGGTAAAGATGTATGTGCTCTAATATGTTGAACATAAAAGGGATGCTCACGCATTAAAATACATCTTTTATTTTCATCAAAATTCAGATACTGAACTAGACTGCTTAAAATTTCTGGCAGTCTCTAATGCTAATACAGCATTAACTACACAAACAGAATCAGAGATAATATTTATGGGCATAAGGAACCTTTTAAAAACTTCTAAAACTAGCAAACATTCCATCAATTGAGGGGCTCTTGATGTAAATTGCGACCTTACAGCTTTTCCATTAATCACATAACTTCTAATTCCTGTTTTGGATCTATCTGTATAAATATCAATAGCTCTCTTTATAGGGTTATTATCTGTCACCTTTGGAAAAATCACTGGATGCAATAGCATAAAATGTAATAAAAGATGTTTAGGATAATGACTATTAATTAAACCAGAGTAACTGCATCTAAGAATGGCCCATTCATCTATAGTAGCACACAATATTTGCATTTGTGCGACAGTATAAGGAACAATTATGCTATCAGGCATTTTTTCCAAAGTGAGTAATTGAAGTTTTTATACCTTTGTGAGCCATATTTGTTACCATGGTGGGATAATGCTCTATAGTCTTATTAGGGGATATATGTGTATGTATCCATACTAAAGGACCATCTTGCCATAACACAGCAGTTGGCAAATTGATGGTGTGTAATATGCATAGGCACAAAGGTTCTTGCTCATTTATACGATGTAACTGTGCGGTTTGGATCGCTTTTTCTACCTTCCTAAGAACATCAGAAGCCTCAGGTGTTAATTGTCTCAATGAGGTAATATGTGATTCTTCTAAAATTTGAAATATTGATTTTAATTCTGAAGTAGGGATCTTTAAATAAGGTCTAATCCAATTTATATCTCCTAATATTTTTGAAAATCATTTAATGTCTTTAGATGATCTTTTCTTATACTAATCTTTTGTGGGTTGACACACCTTAAAGTAATGGTGGCTCCTAAAAATATGACTAACATTAGACTGCTGTACTTTTCTGGTGCAATAATCAAGCCATTATTTTTTAAAGTTACATTAAGCAAACCATAAGCTTGCTGTATACTTTCTTCTTTAGGTCCACAAATTACAATATCATTCATATCTTTAAAGAGGGGAAACCATCTCCAACTGGCTGCAAAGCCTTTCCCACATATAACTGACATATGGCAGCGCCACCCGCCATTCCTTGGGGCAATACTCACCATTGATACCTTTAATTAGGCTTCATATGATTAATAGAATGCAAATTTAGGTTCATCTTTTCCACTTAATGGAATGGAAAAGAAACAATCCTCAACATCCATCACTATAATTCTCCAATCCTTAGGTAGAGCTGAGAGTAAGGGGAGTCCTCTTTGTACAGGACCCATAACTTACATTTGTGCATTAATAGCTCTTAGGTCAAGTAACAATCTCTATTTACCTGACTTCTTTTTTACAACAAAATAGGGGTATTCCAGGGTGATTGCGTGGGTTCCACATGTCCCAGGTCTAATTGTTTTTGTACTAATTCTTAGCTGCTTTTAACTTCTCAGAGGGTAAAGGTCACTGAGGCACGCCACGGAATGGACAAAGGCTTTTCAGTGGCCCCTAGAAAAAAAGCCAGCTCTTTTTTATCTGCTTTTTCTGTGGCTTTAACTGGAGAAACTCTACCTTGTAAGTTGTTTCTAAGACCTAGTCCAGGTATATATCCCATTTCTTTCATCATTTCCTTGCTTTTCTGAGAGTAATCATTAGTCAGTATAAAATTGAAAAAGCCCTGTCCTTTCTTCTATATCTTTTCATTGTAAGGATATTGCACTTATAGTTGGGGTAGCCTCATATCCTAATCCTTGTAAGCTATGTGATGATTGATTAACAGGCCACCACTTACTGGATACAATGCTTTTATTAGCTCCTGTATCTATATACCTTGAAAGGTTTTTCTTTTTATTTGTAATTGTAAAGTGGGACAATTATCCAAATCTCCACAATACCTCGGGGTGCAGAACACATAATCTTAACTTGTTCCTCATAATCTGAGTCTATAACTCTGGGATGTATTTCAAGGCAGAAGAGGACCTACCCAACTACTAGTAGGCCCACTGTAAGGGACATCTCTCCTAGGTCTTTGGGTGGCCTCATGGACACTGTGGTCTGAAGTGCTCCATACATTTGGGTTTTTTGGCTATTGTACTTTAAACTGAGGTATTGGCCTTCCTGTTACCACTCTGGTTGATCTGCATTTATTTACCCAATGTCTTCATTTCCCACATTTTGAGCAAATGTCTGGTAATTTCTTTTTAAACCTATTCTTTCTAACCTTTGTACACTGTTAATGCACATGACCTGTTTCTTGTTGTTTAGAATGACTCCAACCCGAGTTCCCAATTTTAAGCTAACTTTCTGTTACAAGCAAAAGGCTGCATGCCCCTTTAAGAGCTGTAGCTGACTCCCAGCCACAGGGCCTTTTGCTGTGTAAATTGAGACAGCCAGCAGATAAAGCTTTATTTTTCAGCATGAAACACAGGACAATCATCATTCATACAACAAAACAAAGGCAAACATGAATTGACAGACCTAAGGACAGTTTGGTGTACCAACAAATAGACAATAGACAGACAGAGAATATAATTTGATGTCTCAAAGGAACACAGATATCTTAAAGTGCGCCCAGGCTGCTAACGGACCCACCCGTGCGCCCAGCCCACGCGCCCCACAGTGAAAGCAGTTAATAACCACAAACACTGGCAGGGAAGGGGGAAGGTGGCAGAGGCTGCGACTTAACCACTTGACAGACCCCCGGTGCTTGCTGCACTACCCGCCCGCCTGGCTCAGCTCGAGCCCTTGGAGGAGGCAGCGTGCCCAGACTCTGAGAGGAGCCAAATGAAGTGTGGCTGCTCTAGGAAGCCAGGCGGGCACTTCCCTCCCGCCAGTCCTGTCTCAGAGGCCGCCTGCACTCGCCGCTAGCGTAAAATGTAATAAAGGATGTGTGAAGCTTTCGCCACTCCCTCCCCCATATTACAGCTATTTCTTCTTTTGTCCCCACCACCCCCAAGGGGTTGGTGGGCCTGGTAGCCATTGCGAGGTCGAGGAGGGGCTGGGGGAACAAGGTCTGTCCACCCTCTTTTCAGCACTCTTCCCCCACGTCCGCAGGAGTGGCAGCTTGCTCGAGGGGCTCTGAATGGTACCTCTCCGCATAGGGCAGAGGTGCACTAGGACCCAGACGTCGAGGGCCCGGAGACCGCGCAGTGAGCTGACTTTTGTGTCCAGCTACTCTTGTCTTTTTTCGGGCTTTCTCCTTCTTTTCCTTATCCTCTCTCAGGGGCATCCTTTCCCCAATTCTCTCAGTTCCTCGGATCCAAGGTCTTTGGAAGGGCCTTATTTCTTAATTATTTTCTCTGAACTCTTAATCTTTTACCCCGCTCTGTTTCTGACATGGTGCACACGTCTCCCAGAGCTTACCTTCAAGTCCTGCAGTTCTGGATCCTTCCCCACGAGTGGGGGGCCCTCTTGGCGCCCAGCGATGGTGAGGCGTTCCTGGGTTTCGGCGCCATTATGTCCCGAGCTATTGTTCTCGCTAGCAAGAACGCACACGAGAGACAAGAATCCTTCTGCAGCCAAACTTTATTACATATTGATGAGGAAGACAAAGAAGCCTCAGAAAGGCGCTGCTTAAATACCCCCTGGTGTGGCATGTCCATGCCTGAATGGTTGCTTTACCCACGATCTCATACACCCCGGGGGTGGGCTTGGGACTTGGAGTGCTTTCACTCCTTGCACATGCGCACATAGCTTGATCTTTGTTTAGGTGGCATAAGGCACTGCGGAAGCTGGCACCATCTTATGATGGTAAATGTATTGCGGCTATCCACAACCATTGCATACACTAGCAAGAGTTTGCTTAAAGGACCCTGATATAGCTGTCTCTTGTGAGACTATGCCTGGGCCTAGCAAACACATAAGTGGATGCTCACAGTCAGATATTGAATGGATCACAGAGCCCCCAATGGAGGAGCTAGAGAAAGTACCCAAGGAGCTAAAGAGATCTGCAACCCTGTAGGTGCAACAACATTATGAACTAACCAGTACCCAAGAGCTCTTGACTCTAGCTGCATATTTATCAAAAGATGACCTAGTCGGCCATCACTGGAAAGAGAGGCCCATTGGACATGCAAACTTTGTATGCCCCAGTACAGGGGAACGCCAAGACAAAAAAGTGGGAATGGGTGGATAGGGGAGTGGGGGGGGGGAGGGTATGGGGGACTTTTGGGATAGCATTGGAAATGTAATTGAGGAAAATACGTAATAAATAATTTAAAATTTAATAATAATAATAATAAATAAATAAAAATGGGATTCAGAGATAAGCAAAGAATTCTCATCTGAGGAATACTGAATGGCTGAGAAGCACTAGAAAAAAATGTTCAACATCCTTAATCATCAGGGAAATGCAAATCAAAACAACCCTGAGATTCCACCTCACACCAGTCAGAATGGCTAAGATCAAAAATTCAGGTGACAGCAGATGCTGGCGTGGATGTGGAGAAAGAGGAACACTCCTCCATTGTTGGTGGGATTGCAAGCTTGTACAACCACTCTGGAAGTCAGTCTGGAGATTCCTCAGAAAATTGGACATAGTACTACCAGAGGATTCCTCAATACCTCTCCTGGGCATATATCCAGAAGATGTTCCAACTGGTAAGAAGGACACATGCTCCACTATGTTCTTAGCAGCCTTATTTATAATAGCCAAAAACCTGGAAAGAACCCAGATGTCCCTCAATAGAGAAATGGATACAGGAAATGTGGTATATTTACACAATGGAGTACTACTCAGGTATTAAAAAGAATGACATTCCTAGGCAAATGGATGGGCCTGGAGGGTATCATCCTGAGTGAGGTAACGCAATCACAAAAGAACACACATGATATGTACTCACTGATAAGTGGATATTAGCCCAGAAACTTAGAATACCCAAGATACAAGATACAATTTGTAAAACACATGAATCTCAAGAAGAACAAAGACCAAAAAAGTGTGGACACTTTGCCGCTTCTTAGAATTGGGAACAAAATGCCATGGAAGGAGTTATAGAGACAAAGTTTGGAGCTGAGATGAAAGGATGGACCATCTAGAGACTGCCACACCCGGGCATCCATCCCATGATCAGCCTCCAATCACTGGCACCATTGTATACACCAGCAAGATTTTGCTGAAAGGACCCTGATATAGCTGTCTCTTATGAGGCTATGCCGGGGCCTAGCAAAAACAGAAGTCGATTCTCACATTCAGCTATTGGATGGAACACAGGGCCCCCAATGGAGGAGCAGAGAAAGTACCCAAGGAGCCAACGGGGTCTGCAACCCTATAGGTGGAACAACAGCATAAACTAACCAGTACCTCCTGGAGCTTGTGTCTCTAGCTGCATATGTAGCAGAAGATGTCCTAGTTGGCCATCATTAGGAAGAGAGGCCCATTGGTCTTGCAAACTTTATATGGCTCAGTACAGGGGAACGTCAGGGCCAAGAAGTGGGAGTGGAAGGGGAAATGGGGGGTGAGGGAGGGGGGACTTTTGGGATAGCATTTGAAATGTAAATGAAGAAAATACCTAATTAAAAAATTCATAACAGAAGGAAAATAACCATTATGAACTACCTAGGAAATTATTATATGGTTGGAGGTCACCACAAGCTGAAGAAGCTGTATTAAAGGATCATAGCATTGGGAAGAGTGAGAACCTCCAGGCTAGTAGATCATGAGGAAAGTGACTGGAACTCACTGGCAAGAGATCTTCTAAGCTTACTTTCAAGATAGCTGGAATAAAAGAGACATTTACAGAGAAACTACATGGTGCTTTGCGAATGCGAACTTCCAAGAACAAATTGGTATTTTCTGTACCTTTAGATAGATAAATGTTAGAATTATTGTGATTGTTATCATGACCAAAAGCAACCTGAGGAGGAAAGGGTTTATTTTCGCTTACAGTCCATTATGAGGGGAGCTGGGTGTGCGGGGCAAAAGGAGGGGGGGTAACTCTATGTGAGAACTCAGAGGCAATTACTGAAGCAGAGTCCCTAGGGGAATGTTGCTTCCTGACTCATTCCCTGTGGATTGTGATCCTACCTTCTTATATAACTTATTACCCCCTGCCCAGGGTGGAATTTCCATATGGAGTTGGGCCCTCCTGAATCAGTTTTATAGATGCATTTTCTCACTTGAAGGTGCCTCCTTCCATATAACTCTAGCATGTGTTAAGTTGAAATATAAACAAAAATAAAAACAATGACCAGGAAAGCTAATGAGATAAGAAAAAAGACAAAACAAAACAAAAATACTTAACCAAACAAAAACCAATTCTACATGAAAAACAATAAAATTAATGCCTCTGGCCAATGTTTTGAAGCCTGATGTCTGTATCCGTATGTACAAGTGGGTATGAAGACATCTGATGTACTGTTGACTGATAGATACAGATGCTGGATGCATGAGAGTTGCCCTATGATACACACATAAAGATGCTGTTTTGAACTTTTGTGATGTAGGAACGTCTGGCTTCTGTCTTTTTTTTTCTTCTTCTTTCTTCATTACTCCTAATTTTTCGCGTGTCATGTTGCAAATAGCTTTATATGTTATGCTCAGGACTTCCTCCTTGACATGCATTGAATGGAACCATATATAAACTGCATTTTATAGGTCTAAAATGACTGTACTGGCAGTTCATACAGTTCACCTCAATGGTGGTGATCCTTCTTTGGATGTAAATTCTTTTTTATCTGAAGCATGATTAGTGGTTTTAATTTTTAGAAGGTAAAAATACTGTAGACAGAGATGTGAAAACCTTAAAACTGAATGCCCAAAGATGTGCTTAAGGCTGGAGAGGCACCTCAGTCATTAATACTAATTCTAGACAATGCTTCCAGAGGACCAGATGAATGGAAGTTTCCAGCAGCCATGTAAAGATGCTCACAAGTACCTGTCAGCCAAGTGCCCCTGTCAGTGTGCACCTGTACACACACACACACACACACACACACACACACACATTAAAATTAATGTTTTCAAAAAACAGCAAAGGAAATGCTAAAAATGGCCTTTTTTTAAGAATATAGAATTTTATCTCATTTTAGTTAAAAAAATAATAATAATCGTACCACCGAATGAAGTAGGTTTTTTTTTTTTTCTTTTTTGGGGAGGTACTGAGAGGGGGAACCAAAAGTAAAATGCCAACAGCCAAAAGTAAAAAGAATGTATATTCATCTATATAAACATATCCGCTAAGGCAAACACAAGCCAGGGACACGGCAGATGGGCTGGGCCGGGCTTGGCTCAGCCCCTCCGATTCTCATAGGTTCTAAGACCGAAAAAATAAAACCTTTGCAAGTCCCAAAGGGGTCCTGGGTACTCTGGAGACATTGTAGTAAAATAAAGAGTTATCGAGCTTCACAAGCAGTGACACATTGAACATTGCATAACGGTGGCCCCGGTGGCCGTTCACTTAGACTGGGTGACGTCACAGTTTCACAACACAGCAACGGACACACACATACACACATGTGAGCAAGCACATGAAGCTATAGAGGAACGGCACGGGTTTCACTGTGGCCTGAGGAGTCCCCATGCGAGTCTACAGGTGGACACGACAGGCTGGTGCCATCACGGGTGACAAACCCAAGGAAGGAGAGTGTTTCTGAAAGGGGTGCCGGCCCCGAGTCCTACTGCCAGTGAACAGAAACACATCAGGCACTCCTTGGGGAGTCAAGGCAGAGTGCTGAGGTCCACCCTGAAAAGGCCAATCCCTTAGGAACCTCACCCCACTCTCCACAGCCCCTTGGTACCCTCAGCTTGCTGCGGGGGTAGGGTGTCAGAGGGTGACATTTCTGCCCCTCCCCTTGGAACCCTATCATTCACGTCCCCAAGGCATACCTGGCAGAGTGTAGCCTGTGAGGTAGATTCACACAGTGGCCTTCACCCTGTCTGGCTGGGCCCTATTTAAATCAGCTTAGAGTGCTAGGGCCTGGATCTCCTCACTAATGTAGGAGTCCCCGGATCTCCTCACTAATAGAAGAGTCTCTCCACTTCCATCAGAGATGGGGCCCGATCTGGAAGGAAGAGTCCTGGGGAGGGTCTCACTCCCTGCTGGACCATGGCAGGGCAGCCTATAGTTAAGGGGAGTTGGGTGGGTGGAGAAAGTAGCTGGTACCAAAGGCAGGGGGGTGAATGGGCTGAAGTTGGGCTAGAGCAGGAAGCAAGGTGGCCAGAGAACAAGACACGTAGGAATGGCCAGAGAGGATGCTGCTGGCTGGCATCACAGCTGCATGAACAGCGGGAGAGGACAGGGCAGGGACCAACCACTGAGGAGACTCCTGAATGAGATCGGGTCACATATGGTTTGTGGTTTTTAGTAGTGGTCCAGGCACAGAGAGATGGCTCAGCCGTTAAAGGCTAGGCTCACAACCAAAAATGGGCTTATTATATGTTTCTATGTGGATGATACGGCTTTATCCCTTGTAATTAATTTGGTAAACAGCAATTCAGAATTAATTTCTTTGTAAGTTTGACAATTGGTTTTCTGAAGAGATGATCTTTTTTATTTTATTTAGATGCAAAGAAAATTTAAATAGTTTTTGAATGACTATAGGGAATGGACCTGCTTGACATAGATATTTAAAGAGAATAAAACAAATCCAATATTCAAATAAACTATAAATCCAGTATCAGACATTTGTTTATAAATAACAAAATAACTAAATAAGATTGGTAGTACAGAAAAGTGCCAATGTGTCTGACATTCCATGCTAATTTGTTATGGTGCTCAGCTTAGTTTCATGCAGTTTAACCCATACAGTAGGCAGGAAATTTTAATTAGATATATAAAGACATGAATGGTTCCTGTCAAATACTACTGACAAGGACTGAAACTCTGGAGATAATAGGAGAGACCCAGCAACCGTGCAATGGCTTCTGTAACTACGCATGCGTAGCTCTGTTAAGCTCATCTATGTCTGAAAGAGTAAGAACTTCACCGCAGTAAACACCTGGACTCTGATGAAGCTCAAGAAATTGGTGTTGAGCATTCACAGTGCAAGTGCAGCAAGGGGCACGGTTGCCCCCTACTGGCCAAGCTTAGTTTTGCTCTGTCTCCTACAGCCACACTCCTGGGGCTTCCTTTCTTTTGTGCCTTGTTAGGTCTCCTTAGGTTTGTGCTCTATGTATACATATTACATTTGTATGTATAATTTGAAGCCAGTAGCTGGAGAGTTAGAGCACGAACATGTCCTCATTATGATCCTTTTTTAAAAATAGTAAAGTTGAGCCTGGAGAGGTAGCTCAGTGGTAAGAGCACTTGATGCCCTCAGAGACGACCTGAATGCAGTTTCCAGCATACACATTGTCTTAGTCAGGGTTTCTATTCCTGTACAAACATCATGACCAAGAAGCAAGTTGTGGAGGAGAGGGTTTATTCGGCTTACACTTCCATACTGTTGTTCATCACTGAAGGAAGTCAGGACTGGAACTCAGGCAGGTCAGGAAGCAGGAGCTGATACAGAGGCCATGGAGTGATGTTCTTTACTGTGTTTGCTGGGCCCTCCTGAATCAGTTTTATAGAGGCATTTTCACACTAGAGGGTGCCTCTTTCCAAATAACTCTAGCCTGTGTCAAGTTGAAACAAAAACAAAAATAAAAGGACTCCGTGGAGGGCAGGCTGCACGGGTGACGGTGTGGAATACAGAGGCCAGCCGTTTCTGGGAAAGGCGAGAGCCACAGAGCTTCTGAGGCGGCGCCATCTTCGGCTCCAGACAACCGGCCACCTTCCTGGTGAGTGCACAGGGATCCGCCAGCCCGAGAGGTTTGTGCCTCAGGCCCTGGTGGCGGGAGTCTCTTTGGCTCCAGGACTCCGCTGAGGTCAGGCTGCACGGGTGACGGTGTGGAATACAGAGGCCAGCCGTTTCTGGGAAAGGCCAGAGCCAGAGAGCTTCTGAGGCATGCCATCTTCGGCTCCAGACAACCGGCCACCTTCCTGGCCAAAGCAACACAGCTTCTGGGAAAGATCCTGTTTTGGGCCTTCATCTTCAGCCAGGAGGAGGTCCAAACACCAGATAACTGTGCAACTTCCCTGAAAGAGGAGAACTTGCCTGCAGAGACTGCTCTGACCACTGAAAATCAGAGGAGAGAGCTAGTCTCCCACATCTGCTGATAGAGGGTAACAAAAGCAACAGAGGAACAATCTCTAAACAAAGACAACTATAACAACTAACTCCAGAGATTACCAGATGGCGAAAGGTAAACGTAAGAATCCTACTAACAGGAACCAAGACCACTCACCATCATCAGAACCCAGCACTCCCACTTTGCCCAGTCCAGGACATCCTAACACACCTGAAAAGGTAGACCTGGATTTAAAAGCATTTCTCATGATGATGGTAGAGGACATAAAGAAGGAATTTAATAACTCACTTAAGGAAATACAGGATAACACTGCTAAAGAGTTACAAGTCCTTAAAGAAAAACAGGAAAACACAACCAAACAGGTAGAAGTCCTTATAGAAAAACAGGAAAACAAATCGAAACAGGAGATAGAAATGAACAAAACCATACTAGACCTAAAAAGGGAAGTAGACACAATAAAGAAAACTCAAAGTGAGGCAACACTGGAGATAGAAACCCTAGGAAAGAAATCTGGAACCATAGATTCGAGCATCAGCAACACAATACAAGAGATGGAAGAGAGAATCTCAGGTGCAGAAGATTCCATAGAGAACATCGGCACAACAATCAAAGAAAATGGAAAATGCAAAAAGATCCTAACTCAAAACATCCAGGAAATCCAGGACACAATGAGAAGACCAAACCTACGCATAATAGGAGTGGATGAGAATGAAGATTTTCAACTCAAAGGACCAGCAACCATCTTCAACAAAATTATTGAAGAAAACTTCCCAAATCTAAATAAAGAGATGGCCATGAACATACAAGAAGCCTACAGAACTCCAAATAGACTGGACCAGAAAAGAAATTCCTCCCGACACATAATAATCAGAACATCAAATGCACTAAATAAAGATAGAATACTAAAAGCAGTAAGGGAAAAAGGTCAAGTAACATATAAAGGCAAGCCTATCAGAATTACACCAGATTTTTCACCAGAGACTATGAAAGCCAGAAGAGCCTGGACAGATGTTATACAGACACTAAGAGAACACAAATTCCAGCCCAGGCTACTATACCCAGCCAAACTCTCAGTTACCATAGATGGAGAAACCAAAGTATTCCACGACAAAACTAAATTCACCCATTATCTCTCCACCAATCCAGCCCTTCAAAGGATAATAACAGGAAAAAAAAAAAAACAATACAAGGACGGGAACCACGCCCTAGAAAAAACAAGAAGATAATCCCTCAACAAAACTAAAAGAAGACAGCCAAAAGAACAGAATGCCAACTTTAACAACAAAAATAACAGGAAGCAACAATTACTTTTCCTTAATATCTCTTAATATCAATGGTCTCAACTCCCCAATAAAAAGACATAGACTAACAGACTGGCTACACAAACAGGACCCAACATTCTGCTGCTTACAGGAACCCCATTTCAGGGAAAAAGACAGACACTACCTCAGAGTGAAAGGCTGGAAAACAATTTTCCAAGCAAATGGTCTGAAGAAACAAGCTGGAGTAGCCATTTTAATATCGGATAAAATCAACTTCCAACCCAAAGTTATCAAAAAAGACAAGGAGGGACACTTCATACTCATCAAAGGTAAAATCCTCCAAGAGGAACTCACAATTCTGAATATCTACGCTCCAAATGCAAGGGCAACCACATTCATTAAAGACACCTTAGTAAAGCTCAAAGCACACGTTGCACCTCACACAATAATAGTGGGAGACTTCAACACACCACTTTCATCAATGGACAGATCATGGAAACAGAAACTAAACAGGGACACAGTGAAACTAACAGAAGTTATGAAACAAATGGACCTGACAGATATCTACAGAACATTTTATCCTAAAACAAAAGGATATACCTTCTTCTCAGCACCTCACGGGACCTTCTCCAAAATTGACCATATAATTGGTCACAAAACAGACCTCAACAGATACAAAAATATTGAAATTGTCCCATGTATCCTATCAGACCACCATGGCCTAAGACTGATCTTCAATAACAACATAAATAACAGAAAGCCAACATTCACATGGAAACTGAACAACACTCTTCTCAATGATACCTTGGTCAAGGAAGGAATAAAGAAAGAAATTAAAGACTTTTTAGAGTTTAATGAAAATGAAGCCACCACGTACCCAAACCTATGGGACACAATGAAAGCATTTCTAAGAGGGAAACTCATAGCTCTGAGTGCCTCCAAGAAGAAACGGGAGAGAGCACATACTAGCAGCTTGACAACACATCTAAAAGCTCTAGAAAAAAAGGAAGCAAATTCACCCAAGAGGAGTAGGCGGCAGGAAATAATCAAACTCAGGGGTGAAATCAACCAAGTGGAAACAAGAAGAACTATTCAAAGAATTAACCAAACGAGGAGTTGGTTCTTTGAGAAAATCAACAAGATAGATAAACCCTTAGCTAGACTCACTAAAGGGCACAGGGACAAAATCCTAATTAACAAAATCAGAAGTGAAAAGGGAGACATAACAACAGATCCTGAAGAAATCCAAAACACCATCAGATCCTTCTACAAAAGGCTATACTCAACAAAACTGGAAAACCTGGACGAAATGGACAAATTTCTGGACAGATACCAGGTACAAAAGTTGAGTCAGGATCAAGTTGACCATCTAAACAGTCCCATATCACCTAAAGAAATAGAAGTAGTTATTAATAGTCTCCCAGCCGAAAAAAGCCCAGAACCAGACGGGTTTAGTGCAGAGTTCTATCAGACCTTCAAAGAAGATCTAATTCCAGTTCTGCACAAACTATTTCACAAAACAGAAGTAGAAGGTACTCTACCCAACTCATTTTATGAAGCCACTATTACTCTGACACCTAAACCACAGAAAGACCCAACAAAGATAGAGAACTTCAGACCAATTTCTCTTATGAATATCGATGCAAAAATCCTCAATAAAATTCTCGCTACCCGAATCCAAGAACACAGTAAAGCAATCATCCACCTGACCAAGTAGGTTTTATTCCAGGGATGCAGGGATGGTTTAATATACGAAAATCCATCAATGTAATCCATTATATAAACAAACTCAAAGACAAAAACCACATGATCATCTCGTTAGATGCAGAAAAAGCATTTGACAAGATC